>NC_141544.1:75912774-76025274 GCF_021556685.1 Rattus norvegicus
GGGCTCCTCCAGGGATTCGGATTGAGATGTGTAGAAAAGGGACCTGATCACTGTTACAGAGAGGCCAGATAATGTACACACAGTAGCTACTAGGGCTTCTGAGAAGTAGTGATTTACCTATTTGGTAATGAAAAACCAACAATTAATTCACCTTTCTTATATGAATTTGGCTTGATTTTTTCCAGCTATCCAACACAAACAAGAAAACTGTAACAGCTTAAAGGGATAGCACTGACCAAAATAATTAATTCGCAATACCCTTGAGACTCCACTGGCTGAATTAAATGCCTATGGGAAAATGAAATGCTATGGAGCTATGACGGGAGTCCCCTCCTCATCTTAAGGCAACCCCCCATGAGTAGATACTGTTTCCTTTTCAAGACGCTCTTCCTTCTTTCTTCCTATGCTCTCCCCATAGCAAGATATGTCCAGGCATCCTGCCCTTGATGGAGGTGAAAGGTCTCTCTCTCAGTAACCAGAAAATCCATGTCCTTTTACAAGGAATTGGGAGAGACAGGAAAACAGGAGATAGATTTTTTTTTTTAAATCTCCATTTTGTTATGGAATTTAAAGGTAATGCACGGGGTTGGGGATTTAGCTCAGTGATAGAGCGCTTGCCTAGCAAGCGCAAGGCCCTGGGTTCGGTCCCCAGCTCCGAAAAAAAGAAGAGAAAAAAAAAAATATCGGGAACTAAAGGTAATGCACTACACACCAGGTATTTTGACTAAAATGTACTCTCTGCATATACCTTTTCCCCACCCACATGGGTGAGCCAGCTGCCCTTTCTTTAGAAGTCAGACCCTTCGGATCCTAGAGCTGGAATATCTAGAAAACAGGTCATTAGACTATAACTCGAGGCATAAGGTCAAATGGGACAGAGCTGGGCTTAATGCCTACTGCTTTTTCGTATTTAAGTTTCAACTTTATTTCTTTCAAACTCACACAAATACTTAAAAACCATTATTCAGGGGCTGGAGAGATGGCTCAGCGGTTAAGAGCACTGACTGCTCTTCCAGGGGTCCTGAGTTCAAATCCCAGCAACCACATGGTGGCTGGCAACCATCTGTAATGGGATCTGATGCCCCCTCTCCTCTGGTGTGTCTGAAGACAGTTATAGTGTACTCATATACATTTAATAAATACTAAAAAAAATCCTGTACCAAGTAGTACTTTATACACAGATCTCGTTGGCTTGTTTTTGAGCAGGGCTGATACAGCCAAGACCTCCTTGAGCTCTTGATCCTCCTGCCTTCGCCTCCCAAGTATTAAGACTACAGTCATGAGCCCCCATGCCACACCCAGATACAATATAAGTGAAGGTCACTGCTAAACCAAACTATTAACAAATTAAGCTGTCAGGTGAAAAAGGAAGTCCTATAATTGCCTTCTTGTTTTAAGCAACAGTATATGAACTTCAAGCTGTCTTTCCAAAGACATTCCCAAGATCAAAGGCAATGTCACAGTAATAGTAATAATTACCTGTCATTATTAACTTCCTACTGTGCATCCATCACATACTGTGCTAGGTGCTTACTACATGCATACAGAATGGCCTCCTAACCCTTCTAGATTATGCTTGAAAATAAGCAAATGGTACTTGCATAAAAGCGGGCATGGGATCCATCAGAAGGCACTGCTACGTTGTAAGGTCCCATGGCTCTATATAAACATCTGCTGTGCCGCACCAACACCCCTTGAGGCCATATTGTGTTCTCTGACCAACTATGGGAAAAAGAAATGCACTGTTAGAATACTGAGAATTAGGGAAGACAGTGTTTTGAAAGGTCAGCTATAATTCTATGGAAAATCTGATTAAGCTTTCAAGGCTTCATCTGCCTGAACTCTAGACATACATTCCACAGCCAAAGCCTTAGACGTTAGGAAGAATTTGTTATGATAACTTCACTGCTATACAGTACACAGCAATTACTGAGTATTAGGCTTAACTCCGTGTTGAAGGACTTACAGGCTTGGAAGAACAAGCAGGCCAGAAAACACAGTATTAGAGGGTGACTTGTCGTCTGGATCCCAAGTGAGCAGTAAAAGGATACAAACAGGAAGCAAAAGCCAATGACAGCAAAAGCAAGAGAGAAAGGAATAGACTGCCAACTAGAAGACATCTGCTGCATAACTACACCCTGGAGGACCACTCTGCTGTGTCTCGCAGAGGTGACAGGCTGTATAGTAGCACAGACACACACAAGCACTAAAACACAGACTTCTCTCTTTACCACTTTCTTAGGTTATTTCTATAGAGGTGTCTCTAAGGAAAAGAAATTAGGGAAGAAAAAGTTTCTTTCTTCCCAGCATCAATGTAATGGAATTGCAGAAGAATGGAAATCTTCAAATTAAACCTTTTTTTTTTTTCCACTTAAATCTAAGTTAATTCATCACTTCCTGATTTTGGAAAGGTTAGTTTCCTAGGATGAGAACCGGGACAGCAGTTTAGAGATGTTAAAAATAACCATTATTCTAGTGCCCTGCAGCTCTCCCAGTTTACAGCATGTTCCACGGCCTTGCTCACACTTACCAGCATTAAGGTGATGATACACCTCATGGCCACGTGCCACCAGTAGCCTGAAGATGTACAGTACTAGGACTGTGGGTTGTACTTTCAATTGTTATTGAAATCTGTCCTTTGCCCACATTCAGGTTTCTTTTCAGCCTGGCCCAATCTCTTTCAGTTCCTGGGCTTGAAGGCCTGTGCTAATCTGTATCAGACATCAAGGCAGATAATTGAAGGGAGAACTCTGAGGGGAAAAGGGAGGGGAAGGTCACCTCAATCTGTCCCATTTAATGAGGGGGAAACTGGTGGATGAAACTGTGAGATATTTAATTATAAAAGAGAGGAAGGCGAAGAGGGTCCATATTTGAAGATGCTCCAAAACTGAGGGACAGTCATGACAGGAGGCTCACACTGACGGGATGAAGGCAGCATTTGGAAGCTAGCTAGGCATTTTGAATCAGAGGCCATACGAAGAAATGATTAATAAGGGTACGCAATAAAAGCCAGGGACAATTTCATTTAAGAATAGGAAAAACAAGGAAACAGTACAGAGATTAGGAAGAAAATGACTACACCCGATCTGATTAATTAAAAAGGATTAAAGCAAATTCCAGCTGTTTCAATGTGGGGTGATGAGGTAGCAACTACTGAGCTGTGGCAATGAAGATGCGAAGACAAACCTTAAGTCTTACACAATAGTTTAAAATATATTGTATGTACATGTATGTATACACACACAGACGCACACGCATATACACCCAAATCTGTCTGGGTTCGGGTAAAGGGTGAGAACTGAGAACTCCCGACCAAGTACAAGGCCCTCCAGAGTAAATGGGCAGCTGAAGTGTGGACCCACTGGAGGAGCAGCCTATGACGGTGGTGGAAATGAGTTAGCGCCTGCATTCTTGTTAGTACTATGACAAGCAACCATGTAAACAGAGACCAAGTGACGAGAGAGAGCGCGAGCGAGCGAGCGAGCGAGAGAATGGCACACAGAGCACACAAACATGACGGCATCATGAAGAAGTGCTCCGAGGACTACTCACATGTGCTGGGGAGCATTGCTGTAGAACCCATGTTCCAACTTCTGCCACTTGCCCAGGTGAGCCGCTGATTTGTGTAGCAAGTCACAGTATTTGGATGGTAGCAGCTGCGTGGTGAGCATGACAAAAGCATTGATCCACACCATAATGAGGTGCTCACATGACCAGCGCATGTCGTAATACTGGGTACTCTGGAAGAGATCATACGAGAAACGATCCATGCACTGGTGATGAACAGAGGCGGGGAAGGGTGTGGGCATACGCCCTGCAGACAAATTCCACACTGAGTCAACATGCACTGTTGTCCTGCTGTCCGTGCAGAAACTTCAGGAGCAGAGTCCTCCAAAACCAACCTGACTTTCTGGCTGCACGAGTTAGGGCTGGGAGGGAGAGTAATTGTGTTTAAGTGTGTCCTTCTAGAAGAACTGAGTGCTTCTGAAGTCCAGCTGCAGAAGTGCTTCTGAATGGGTGAAAGGGGGACCCTAAAATGGCCCCATGTGATATCCAGACCACTTATCTCTTCTTTTGAAATAAATTAGGTTTAGTTGGATGGTTAGGTTAAATTCAAGGAAACTTTTGAAAACCTGTTAATAACCACAGCAGTCTAAATTTCATTGAAATTTTGGTTCTCTTAAGCTGCTACGTAATCATTCTATGTTAAGTTCAATCTTTACTCTTCCCAGAAACTTAAAAAAACATTTTGGGGGGGAAAAAAAGGAAGGAAGAAAGAAAGGAGGGGCTACCACGGGGTGCATCACATATACGGAAATACCTCTCCGCCAACCAGGAGCGGTATTAGTGCACTCCAGATGCAGCCGAACTCCACCATCCAGGCTGCCAAAGGGGAGACAGAGAAAAGGGGAATTAAACAAGAAATACCCAGTTTATGTAACTGACACAAATCCAGGGAGAACAGAGCAGGATACCTGCTTACCTTCACAAAACACAGCGGGAGAAATGCTACGTAGTAGGCGCTGAAGAGGGAATTGAAGAGAACGTCCTTGATTCTGTGGTTGAAATCTGCCTTCAGACATTCCACCTCATTGCGAATGAGGTCAGGAGACAGGGGGCAGCTGTGGGTGGGGATGGGCGTGCTGTTATTAAACTGCTCTTTTAGAGACTCCAGCAGTAAGGACAGGAAATCTTTGGATCTGGTCAAACTGCCCACATTTGAGGCTGCGTCCTCTACTGCCTGGTGCTGAACCACATAGTCTGTGAGAAGAAGATGGGCTCTGCTATCTTGATGGAAACAGTAGAGAGGTACATAAACACCAAACCTGTAACACAAAGTGATTATGAAAATGAGACCAATCTCCATCTTGGCAGATCATGTGACCACAGCATGGTCTACCCAAGGCAATGTAACCCGGGCTTTGTGTTCTACAGATGCAGTATATACACATTGTAGGGTAGGACAGTACATAAAAGCCCCAGTGACAACAAACAAACATGTAGAAACAATCATTTTTATCTAGTGCAGTTTTTTCCAGAATGCAAATTTTATACATGGTCACTACCAGCGGTTATTCAAAGAACTGAAATAAAGCTCACAGATACCCAAGGGCCCATGATTACTGTTCAGGCTTCTCTCTGAGGTTCAGAAGGATGACTTTAGTTACTAAGAAATACAACGAGAGTCTGGTTCTCTCACGCTGCTTCCCGTGATGCACATGACTTTAATTACATACTCTAAATTATGTATAAGATGATAAATAGTCACTTCAAGACAGTCTGACTTGGGGTTGGGGATTTAGCTCAGTGGTAGAGCGCTTGCCTAGCAAGCACAAGGCCCTGGGTTCGGTCCCCAGCTCCAAAAAAAAAAAAAAAAAAAAAAAAAAGACAGTCTGACTTACTGCTCTTTCATCAACCCCAGACCAGTCCAGGACAGACCAGTCTTCCCAGTCTTTGCTGGGAATAGATCTGAAAAGAAACTATCTAAATCTGATTGCTGCTACAGGGAAAAGAGAGCCACCCACTCACTCTTCAGAGAGGGAAGTCTAGGCAGCTAGCTGCTGGCACACTCGTGCCAGGGTTGCTAGGTGCATGGTACATGTAGGTGAAGGAACTGGACTGCCAAGAACTTTACTCGGGGGACGCAGTACATAACAAAACCCAGCAGCGCCCCATGATAGTCCACGTAACTGCCTGCTTCATTCATGTCCTTGTTATGTTCTCCACAGATTTTACTTGTGTGCTTGATAGATTTGTTATCTGAGGACAGTATTTGTGTCCTGAATTACCAATTTAAACTCTATAATGCAATTTAAGTCCACTTAATTCACTGATGTGTCCTTGGTGCCTGAAATAATAGATGAACAGAGCAGTCACTTACTCAGTAACTACTTGAGAAATCAATGCAAAAGTCCTAGAAGTACAAAAATATCTACACACAGTACTCTGCTAAAGAAGTGAATTTTTAGAGAATTCTAACAATTTCTCTTTTGATCCTAGGGCTAAACTCAGAGTCCTTATAAATGCTAAGCAATCTACCCTGGGCTGTACACACCTCCAGCCATGAGCATCTTAGACTCATTCTAACTACTCTCACATCTTCATTAGGTAACTGCCACAACATGAATTAGATATTGGGGGTGGGGGTGTAGTCACTTCATGGATATCAATTCAGGTACAAAAAATACCAGTAAAAAATGATATATTTCATTTTATAACAAAACTAACAATAACACTTGTTCCTAATTTTCTATGAAGGGAAAAAATGAACTCTTTACTAATTGAGAGAATGGCTTGTGGTAGCTTCAGGATCCACTGTGCATAATGAAAATGTACATGTATATCCTTGAGAGGGTGGAATTCGGGCGGCATAAAAAGGCACAAGCTTCAGGTAGAAAAATCACTGTGTACTTGAAACCATCAAACAGTTATACTGCCAAGAGTCTGAGACCAACCTTGGCTACATGGTACATTCCTGACTACACAGTGAGACCCTGTCTCAAAAACAAATTAAAAATCTCTCTATTCAAAACTGTGTTGTCAGGGTTGGGGATTTAGCTCAGTGGTAGAGCACTTGCCTAGCAAGCACAAGGCCCTGGGTTCGGTCCCCAGCTCTGAAAAAAAAAAAAAAAAAGAAAAAGAAAAAAAACTGTGTCATCTACAATTTTATGAAGTTCAATGTTGCTGAAACGTGTGTGTGTGTGTGTGGGGGGGGGTGCCTTTAATCCCATCACTTGGAAGGCAGAGTCAGGTGGAGGATAGCCTGGTCTACAGAGTGAGTTCCAGGATAGTGCAGACTACAAGAGAAACCCTGTCTTTTACACAAAACAACAAGAAGTCTGTTGAAACACAAGCTGACATCTAGAAGTGACTGAGAGGCTCAGTGTATAGGAGAGTGGGATGGGGACCCCACTTCATTGACCTTCCTTGGCCTCTTATACTTCCTCTGTGGCTGCACAGCTCATCCTGTGGGTGAGTGATGCGTCCCATCCTCATGTTGAGCCCAACACTGAGGCATTTTTGTTTGGGACAATTAAGATGTCAGCCAACACGGTAAACAGAAAGCTAAAATGAGCTTGTACAAAGACACTTTTAATACTCGGCCAAATTCCTGTGAATATAACCAGGCTAGCCAGCTAGAGAATGAGACATGGAGAAGAGAGGTTACATGTATGTTCTAGTAGCCGGTTAATCCCAAGTTTGTGGCTGAAGCCAAGCAGTTAAATCAGGAGAGCCTCCTGATTGCCAGGTAACCTCAGTACACATGCAATAAATGTAGGCTGAGTAGGACAGCATGTGTGAATGAACTGACTTAGGGTAAGATGAGAAGAAGCAGAAGAACACATCAGACCATTGAGTGCTGTGTACAAAGAGTCATTAAACATTATTCCCCTTTTCTTAAAAGTGTTTCTTTGTGTAACTGCCCTGGCTGTCCTAGAACTTGCTTTATAGACCAAATTAGCTTCAAACTCAGAGAGCCTGCCTTTGCCTCCTAAATGCAAGATTAAATGCATGTGTCACCATGCCCAGCCACTAGAGCATTTTAAAGGATGTATTTCATGTATATATGTATTTGCCTGTGTATACATATGCTCACCACAGTGCCCATGGAGGTCAGAAGAGGGGTCAGACTGCCTGAAACTAGAATCATAGATGGCTGTGAATGACCAGGTAGGCTCTAGGAACTGACCTAGGCCCTCTTAAAACTGCTGAGCCATCTCTCCAGCCCTCAAGGAAGCGTTTTAAAGAAGGGAACAACAACACAATTAAAATTTTCAAATTATGGTCTCAAACTATATAGACCAGGATGACCAACCTTAACTGATCCTCCTGCCTCCACCTTTCAAATGCTGGGGTTACAGGCATTACCACACAACCCAGCTAAAGTTCCCATTTTGAAAAATCATTCTAGCTATCTACAATGAAATGGAATGAAGAAAGCAGGCAAAGACATGGATAAGAGCCACAGTTGTTAGACTTGGACTAACTACACTAGTGAAACCTTTAAGGTGAAAATGGGGGAGGGTTTTAAAAAAATACTTAATAAAAGGCAGATTATACAAATTCCAAAACATAAAAACAAATATATAAACCTAAGATTTGTTTAATTATGTAGTTTATTACTATTTTGTGGCCTTTTTTTTGGGGGGGGGGGTGGGTAGTAGGGTGTGAAGCAATGTGTTATCAGGTAGCCCTGGCTCATCTTGAACTCAAGAGATCCACCAGCATTTGTCTTCCAAGTACTGAGATTAAAGATGTGAGCTACCATGGTTGGCAATAAGCTTCTCAATGTACTTAAATTAAAAAGTCTGCTAGCCATCCTGATGATTGAATTCCTCCTTAGAGACCTTTACTAGATGAGCAGAGCTAACTGAAATATTCTCCACTGGGAGGGCAGCCACACATCTCAGTTTCCCCCAAATGCCCTTGGTTTATACCTTCTTCTCGAACTACGTTACTTTAGAAAACAAATTATTACATAGTGGGCATACCTACTGGCTTTCCAATTTTCTAAATTCTTACTTTATACATGAAGAATCTCATTTCCCCTCCATTATACGATTTGCATAACTCAAATAACTTCAAAAGATCTGTTAATACGATGTAAAACTGAAACACTCACGGATAGCCAAGGAAGAGGAGATTGAGGACTGAATGGCTTCGGAAGAGATTGACCAAGGTCCAACAAAGCACCCATCCACACAGAGTAAGGAGCACCAAGCGGGCCAGTATCAGAGCTGTGTAGTGAACCATAGATGCTGCACCTGCTTTAGTAGCCTGAAAGCGTAAAAGCACCAAAAGAAACATTTACACATTATTTACACATTTACACTTTTATACGCGTCTACTCAAAAGCAATGTGCCTTACACTTAAGACTCAGATGCAGTGAAAGCTAAATTGTCCCTTAATACAATAAAAAAAAAATGTGCCCTATCCACACCTACCTAACAGTTGAGAATTCAGACTTCTCATTTCCTTCTTTCACTCCATACCCTCATGCAAACCTCCTGTAAGTTTGTATAATTATCACTTGTTTATACCTGGGCTTCTTAAATCTTAACCCAAGAACCAGTCAGCAGAGGGCCTCCAGACTGTTTATTAAACATACCAATTCCAAACAACTTTCATTCCAGAAACAGGCAACAGGATTCTGAATCAAGGAATCTGTATTTCAACAACTTTCCAAATGATGTTTTTATGTACATGACGATAGAAAGGTGCTGAGCTGGTGGCAAGACCTGTAATCACAGCTATCTAGGAGGCTAAAGCAGGAAGGTCACAAGTGTGGAAGCTTCCTGGACTATAGAAAAGCCAGCTTGGCCAGCTTAGATGAGGATTTATAGTCAGCACCCAGTATCATAAGAAAGAACAGAAGATGGAGAGGCACTGACTATTCTTTCTTTATCTCCTACCAGACAGCGAGGGCCTCAATATCTCTCTTTTAAATCGTCTTCTGAACTTTTTGCTGGATGAATATTTAATAAATTACTAAAGATACATAAAATAATCACATTTTTCATAGATTCAAGTTTCCTTTTAAACTTCTGCACATATGGAAACAATGACTTATCACATTTAATTCTTTTTTATCACAGCTGCTCAAATATGTCTCTTTAATCCCAAATACTTAAAACTAACTACCTGTAGTAAGAAAACAGTTTTGGCAAAAGCTGAAGCTTCAAATGTCATGGTTTTCTAAAATGAACTAGAAAGGATATCAGGAGTAACGTGCAGGGAACTTAGCAGGCCCTGCTCATGACTAGGTAGCCGTCTTTCTGCTGTTGTTTTTCATGTTCGTATTTTCTGCTGCAGATAGGGCCTCGTTAGGTAGACCAAGCTGATCTCAAACTCCTAATCCTCATGTCTTAGCCTCCTCTGTGGTACCAACTCAAAACAGTAGTCTTAGGACCCAGAAAAGGAGTAAAATGATCTGCAGTCACCAACGCACATGAGAGAATAGCAGTTCAAGTCTTGCTTTTACATCCATGCCTCAGTTTACAGATCATAGTACTTAGCATACATAACGTATAATAAGTACTACACACTACACTAATGCTCAGTAAAACATTTCAGCAGAGTGGTTGGAAGAAATTAAGGGAGAGGTGGATGCAAGATGTGTGTGTGTGTGTGTGTGTGTGTGTGTGTGTGTGTGTGTGTGTGTTATACAAGATATTTATCACATGACTTCATCCCAGTTACTTAGAAAATGGAGGCAGAATTGCTTGAGGCCTGGAGATTGAGATCAGTCTGAGAACACAACCTCATCTCAAAAGGAGAAAGCATTAAATGAACTTTAAAACTCCTCTTGTCTAGTGACAACATAGCTGTCAGAATGACATAGTTCCTAGTATGTTTCTGATGCTGACTTCAACATACTGTACTTCCAATTGTATAAAAAGTACAGTATAATTACATACAACAGTGTTTGATAAAAATTATTGGAACTAGATTATGTATCATACTTTATCATTATCGTAATGTACTCCTTATAAGTTTATTCTTGTAGAACAGTACATAGTACAATTCTGGCAGCATCACCTCTTGACTACATCAAGAGACCATGTGGGGTGACTGACAGCCATCATCCTAGTTTCTCTAAATAATCTATGCAGCGTTCACACAGTGAGAAAACCTCCTAGCAATGCGTTTCTCAGATCTTTGCTAAGATATACATGATAGCATCTGTACATATGCTTACACACACACTGCTGGTAAACAGTATATGCAGCTAAAATGAAGAATAGCATTAAGTGAATACCACGCCTCTACTTAAGCCTCAAACTGTGGGAAAGGATCAAGGTATTCTAAGCTATAGTAGGAAAAATGGCTCCATTTCAATGGTGTAGATTACATGTTCTACACCAATGGACCTCATGTGTCAAATCCTGGGGAAGTTATTTAAGCCACTGAAGCTTAAATTCTCCTGCCTCCATTCTCAACTTAAAATCAGAAACTTAAAAGGCAATCTGGTGGGCTGGAGAGATGGCAGTTATAAGCACTGACTGTTCTTCCAGAGGTCATGAGTTCAATTCCCAGCAACCAAACGGCGGTTCCCAACCATCTGTAATGGGATCCAATGCCCTCCTTCTGGTGTCTCTGAAGACAGCAACAGTGTACTTACATACATAAAATCAATTTTTAAAAAAGGGCAATCTGGTATCATGGCACATACTTATACTCCCAACACAGAGGAACTGAGAAAGGAAAATCCTGAGTTGAAGCCAGCCTGGGCTACAAAGCGACACTCTGTTTCAAAAACTAAAATAAAAGACCGTTTCTAGGCACTGGTACTAAAACAGGATTTGTAATACTCAGTGACTTTGCCTTATTCCAGAACCTTGATTCTCAACTACCATGACATTCATGACAGAGCCCATGCGAGGTCTGGAACCAAGGCAATTATGACAAAACAGTCAGTCAAGAAATGCAAAGGTTAAACTTAAACAATTGTTTGTACTATGGTGAGTGCTACAGGAAACACTTAAGCAGCTACCGGGAGCACATGTAACAGAAGTCTAAGCAAGGGAAGGAAGGCTTCCTGTAGGCACACTCAGGGCTGGTGAACAGACCTCTGATCCCACAGACTGACTGCAAAGCCAACATCTCCCTAGACTCAGAATGAGTTCAAGGCCAGCCTAGGCAATTTAGTGAGCCCCTGTCTCAAAACAGGAAGTAAAAATTAGGCTGAGGTTATAGTTTAGTAGGAGATCTCTGGATCTCTTGCCAAGCATGTACAGAAGTCCTGTGTCCAATCCCAGTATCCCTGCCTGCACCCTTTTAAAGTTGTATTTTTATTTAAGCTGAGATCCGAGGATATAATAAGCTCTGGCCAAGGAAAGGGTAGAAAATTATTCATAACCTAGGTTAAGTGAAAAATATACAGATGTTCTCAAGCACATGAAAAATACATACACACACATACACATGCACACCAAACTTATATGTGCATATAAAGATTAAAAGAAACTGTACAAAAAATTTATTCTTCATAATGGGACTGTAATTTTTAATTTCTGCTTTGTTTTTTTAGTTTTCTCCAATGAAATATCCTATCTTCCTGCTTAGAGCAATGTTTAAAGAAAGCTGGTTCCAACTGGTGAAAGTTGAGTTCTGTTTAGTCTTGTGGAGCAAACAAAGCAGCAGTCTGGCCTGGAGGTGAAGCAAGCAGAGTCTACAGGGAGAGCTAGTCCCTGCTACCCAGGGAAAGCTAGTCCCCGCTGAGCAGTATTGAGCTTTCTGAGTTAATTACCTCCAGCCTGTCCTTAAAAATGACTGGTCTTTCTCAGGTAGGGATCCTTTCTGTGGCATAAGAAAACAAAAGAAGGCAGACATATTTTAATGGAAGACAGAAAAGATGTTGTATGATGAGCTTTATCCATCTAATTTAGATATTTTAGGAATTATGATACAGCTCTTACTTTAACTTCTGACTAGGTAGTAGCCACAGTGCTCAGATACGAAAGATCAATAAAATACAGGGTTTGTGGTGAAGTGTCAGTATTGTCCCCAGCCACCACCAGATGCCGGGCATTAGTCTGTGGATCTTCCCAGAGACAAGTTATCCAAGTTAGCAAACAGACTCTTCCTTCTCCTTGTCTTCTTCTAACATCACTGTCTTTAGGCCAGACAGGAGGGTCCAAGCTTGTAACTCAGGATTCGGGAGGCTGAGACAGGCAGACTGTGCCATGAGTTCAAGACAGACCTGGGTCACACAGTTAAGTGCCAGGCCAGCCACCATTAGACATTAAGACCTTTCTGTCAAACAAACCAAGTAAACAAACAACAAACCTACTCTTTTTAAAAGCCCCATGCTTCTGCACTTACTTGAAGGTCAACATGTCAACATCCTGTCACCTTTCAATGGCTGTATACTGCTCCATTCTGTGGACATACTGTAATGACTCTACACTCCCTTCCTGGACAGTGAAGTACAGATATCAGTCTTGGATTAAAAGTCTGTTTAAACTCAGCATCTCTTTTTCAGTAAGAATTGTAGACTGCTTTGAAAACGGTCAATGCCTTCTAACATGGTACAAAAGCTGCTTGATCATTATTTTTTTTTCTTTTTTTTTTTCAGAGCTGGGGACCGAACCCAGGGCCTTGTGCTTGTTAGGCAAGCGCCCTACCGCTGAGCTAAATTCCCAACCCCAATCATTATTAATTACATCATCAATGAAGGCATTAAGTGCTTCAAGCTTTAGTCTCTGTAACAAGGTGGAAATCCCAGTCACTAAGGGTTTACATGAAGTCAGGATTGAACCAGTTGACATGCATAGGTATTTTTCTTAAAAAAAAAAAAAAAAAAAAAAAACAAAACAAAACACCCAAGATCTCACATAGCCTAGGCTGACCTCAAACTCATGGTTTACCCAAGAATAGCCCTCTTCCAGATCTTCCTTGCCTCTGCCTCCTGAGTACTGGGATCATAGGCCTGCACTGCCACAACCAACTTAACAAGTACCATTTCTAACTGAAGGACTAAAAGAAACAAACAAAAATGTCTAGTTTAAAACAAAAGAACCAAACACTACTGAATTGCTCTGAATAAAGTTCTTTCTGGGAACATCCAAACTACGCTTCCAGTACAGAGAGTAAAGGGTCACCTAGGCCAGGGCTGTCATCTAGCTACATGGGAGACTGAAGCAGGAAGACACAGAGTTCATGTCCGCCTGGCCCACAGCATGGGCTCAAGGCCAGTCTGGGTAATTTAATGACAGCAAAGCAAGGGCTCCGGAACACATGTAGGTGACACAGCACCTGCCTGGCATGCATGAACCGTGGGTTCCTTACCCTGCTTTAAAAAAGAAAAAGGCATCCGTTTTTATTTTGTTTATTTTTTGAGTATGTAGTCCAGGCTGGCCTTGAACTCACTACATAACAAGGCCAGTCTTAACCTCCTGATCACACTGCCTCCCAAATGTTGGTACTTCAGGTATGTGCCACCAGATCAAGTTCAGCATCTGTCTGCTTTGATCACCTGAAACAAACTCCGTGAAAGGTTTCCCACTATTGAAAAGAAGCAATCTTACTACCACAGCTTTGCAGCTAAGTTCAACTACTGTGGTCACAGACACCCAGGTCTTCAGTTAGAACTCATACATACTGACTTTTATGTCTGCTCTAGAGGAAAACTCTGGGGCTGGAGAGGTGGCTTGGCAGTTAAGAGCCTGCAGCTCTTCCAAAGGAGCCAAGTTTGGTCCCCAACACCCATATCCGATTGCTCACAACCACTAAAACCTCCAGCTCCGAGAGATCTGTCCCCTTCTTCTGACCTCCATGGACAGCAGCACGCATGTGCTAGACACTCACACAAACACAAAAATCTAAAAACACGTAAAATCTTAAAAAAAGGAAAAGCTGGGGGCTGGAGAGATGGCTCAGCAGATGGGAGCACTGACTGATCTTCCAGAGGACCCAGGTTCAATGCCCGGCACCCACATGGCAGCTCACAACTGTCTGTAACTCCAAGATCTGACACCTTCACAGATACATACATACATACATACATACATACATACATACATACATACATACATACACGCATGCATACATGCAGGCAAAACACCAATGCACATAAAATAAAAAACAAATAAAAGAGAAAGATAACTCTGTTTTCTAGAATTATAGCAAATATTCATTTAGAATTTCATACTAAAATATAACTTTCCAAGATTAAGAATCATCAGTGACTTTGGCTAAATTACCATTTTTTGTTTTGGCCATCATTTTCATGTTAAATATAGTAGAATTTGTGAAAACACATCCTCTTGCCTCACCAAGTTTACACATAATATAAAAAATGATACCAATGACTACCTCGGAAACAACATCAACCCTTAAATAGATCATTTAATATTGCAATTCTTTCCTCTGTCTACTAAAGCTTAGGTTTTAATTTTCAGATTTAACCCTGTCTTTTCAAAACTGGAAGTTCCAATAAACTCAAATGATTTCTTGTTAGGACATTTCACAAGTAGTATACAAACCATTTCAAGTGAATGTTATCTGAAAATGAGTATTTCAGATTCAGCTACATAAGAACAAGTAACTCATTAACTGAAACACATCTTGTTTTTAACAAGAACTTTAGAATTAAACATTGCACACACAAAAAAATCTATAAGCTAAAAATAAGCTCGAATTGGAAATTACATTTCTAATAATTCTCTTAAAATACTTCACATTTAGATTTAAACACTGTTAGGAAACCTTTTTTCTTAAGTACTAGTACAACTCATAGAAACAATTAATTTATAACTCTATTAAAATTAGATTTGGTCATTTCACATTTTGAGTCTGATCCCGTTCTGGTGACTACGTCCAGCTAGAGGTGACAGAAGATAGTGAATGAGCCAGTATACCTCGGAAATGAGGGCCCATACGAGCCTCCTCGCAAGCATCACTGTGATGAATGCTGCCAGGTAATAATCAATGAGATGAAAATTCTACAAGAGAAACAAAGACGTGCATCAGAGAGAAGCACAGCGTGTACCAGCTCATTGCTGTAACAGTCTGCCCCCTAAAGGTCTCCAGAGACTACTACAGGACACAGAGATTCAGATAATCCCAAGACCTCTACTTCTCCTTTCGTGACAAACTGTATCTTTCCAAACATTAAAAAACTATCTAAAATATTTTTCAAACAACTTTATTGAAAAGAAAAGGGCTGGGCATGGTGATGAGACATGTCTGGTCTACAAAGCAAGACACTATCTCAAAAACTGTAATAATCTACAGTTATGAGACCAATCCATCTAAAGGCCACTTCATCAGGTGTCCAATTAAACAGATCATCTGGGATTCACAGTGTTTAAGTCACTACTGTTCATCTCTTTACTACATTAACCTGAGTATCTACTGCTAAGCCCTCTCCTACTTGGTATATCTGCTCTACTCACTTAGTCTTTCTAACTTGATTTAGAAATGCCTGGAAAATTGCATCCACCAGAGGCTACCTATGGTTCCTGATTCTGTTCATGTTCCCATGTCAGAAAGGAAAATGAAAGGTTTAGGAGGAGTATCCTAGGAACTGAAATGGGACCATTTTCATTCCGATGGTCAAAATATCTGCAAGTTTCTACATTTGCTTCAAAAGGAAAAATTTGAATTTCTTAAATAATTCAATAAATATGTATTGAACACTCAAAATATGGCAGGTTCCTGACACGAAGAACATGATGCTGAGGAAGACAGCAAATGGCCCTACTTTCCTGGCTCTCACTGTCGGCTGCGGTTTAAGAGGGAAGCAGAACAGAACTCAGCAGCCCTGCTCTACCTTCACGGTAAACCTGTATCTGGGACTGACTCCTAGACGAGCTTCTTCCGAGCTTCTTTCCGAGAACTACCTCTGGGCACGGAGAGATGAAGCATACAGTATACACTCAATGAGTTCATAATCCAGGCAGAGAGATAAAGAACTATAAAAGAATGTTTTTACACCAATTCATTACAATTCTTATATTAAAATACAAAGTCTCATCGCATGAAGTGTAAAAGGTCAATACAGAAAGAAAAGTCTTAACAGTTAATTCCAAGAACAACCAAATGTTATAAATACTTAAAACTTTAAAAACTTATTTCCTTCCCATATCTACCCATCTAGAAGGGTCTTATATATTTTGTAGCCAATACAATATAAATTAACAGAACAGTGACTTCTGCCTAGATAATATATATGTCAAGTCCTCTGACTAGAATCATGGACATTTGTAGACAACCTTTATGGAAAACTTTCTCTGCTTCATGATTAATATTACCTTTCTACATAATGAAAAAGAGAGCAAAAGAAGATTTAAAAGGTTTACTTTTATCATTATGTGTATGCATGTCTGTGTGGACGTGTGCACACGAGTGTCCATGAAGAACAGAGAGGGTGCTCTTTGGCCCTGGAGTGACAGGAGGGTGTGGGTCAGGACATGGCAGGTGTAGGAGCAGATCCTGACCCTCTGAAGAACAGGAAGCACTCTTACCTGCTAAGCACCTCTCCAGCCCATAACAACTCAGCACTCAGAGCTGGTTCCCAGCTCAATTTCATCTTTGTAAGAGAATTTATTTTATTCAGATTAACAATATATATAATGTACTTAAAGAACACTCCAACCTCCCTTATATTTAGGCCTGTGTATGTGAAAATGATGGAGGCATGTCTCGTAAGACATGCTCCTTAGAAACTGGGGCTGTAGCCCAGCTGGTAAAACAGACAGGAAGAGGAAGACTGGCAATTTACCATCATCCTTAGTACATAATGGGTCTGAGGACAGCCTGGAATATATGAAGTCCTGTCTCAAAACAAACACTGTCTTTTATGCTTTCCTACCCATTTCTAGTTCACAAAGGTTAACTACATCTACCTTAAAGGACAAATCAAAATGGCAGTCTAAGGAAGAACTGCATCAGACTGTCACGTGTTACGGACATTACATAATTTGGGGGTTTGCTTCAAAAATTATTATCCAAATTCAGCTTTTAAAAAGACATAGTTGATGCTAGAGTTATAGCTTAGTGCTCAAGTATGTTGTCTAGAATGCATAGGGTCCTGAGTTTGATTCCTGCTACCACTGAGAAAGTGGCTGGAATTTAATCATAGTGGCATCTGGCAATGAATTCAACACAATGTAGAGAAAGCCAAATAGTGCAAACTTTATGTTATTAAACATTTCTATTATTTTAATTTCTATTTGTTTTCTTTGGCAATATTTATATTTTAACAATTTTAGGGAGTTTTATTTCTGAAAATAATCTGATGTTTGGTAGCAAGATACTTTATTAGAGGATTTATTTCTAGATAGGTGGTAGCGCTATGGAGGCAGAAGTAGGAAAATTAACAGTTTCAAGGTCATCCTTGGCTACACACAGAGTTCAGGACCAGCCTGGGTTATGTGAGACCCTGCAGCTGCTTTCTTGCCTGCTGACAATGAACTTAAAGGCATCTCAAGACTTACCAGTGAAGTACAAGATGCAGGATGATTGTATGGATACCACCACACGGTCTTATAGATGTTGATATACTGAATGAACAGAACAATCAGCAGGTAGATGAAGAAAAGAAATTCAAAGAACAGGCTCCCATCTACTGGTAAGTCGGGGATTTGGCAATGACGAACAGGACCTGGGGTAATTAAGGCTGTGGTGGGTGGGACTGGAAGGCCAATAGCACTACCATTCCTGAAAGAGAAATCACAGTTAACTCAGTGATAGCCTTCGGTGTTACCCTCCATCTACTCTACTGCTGGCTTTCCCCACTCCTTCTCTTCCCCACACATTATCAGTGATCAGTGATGTAGCTATGTCTCACCACTGTCTCCTGGGTGAGCAAGACTAAAATTTCTCCACAGCTCTCCTTCAATTTAGTCTCATTACACAATCCATGCTACCCACCCCAAAGTCCTGACACTAGTCCATAGCTTATTCTGCTGGCTGCCCAAGTTAAAATAACCATCTAAACCACAACATCTGTCATCTGTCTGTCCATATCATCCACTCTCTAAAGGACTGGACTCCAATTTATAAAGTTTTCTTTAGCCTCACTTCCCCTCTCAATGCACTATCTTGATTCAACCACTTAACCAATGTTCACCTAAATCACTGCACCAAACCCCACATGTACCTCTGCTCTGCCTTAGGATCTCTCTATGTGAAATTACTCTTAAACTGTAAAATAGTTCTGCATTGCCAATGATATAACAGCCAAAGCTTTTTAGTAAGTCATGAGGCCCTGTCCTTAACAGGTGGCCTTAACCACAAGTCCCTCCTCTACCTGCACCACACACGATAGCCATGCTATGAGCTATCTGAGATGCATGTGTTATTCTTTCTGTGGATGCGTTCTCTTTAAATATACTATACCCACACCACCATTACCTTTCTTAACTTCTCACACACATAGTTATTGACAAAATTTATTTATGTTTTCTTATTCATTCTTCAAGACTCTTTGTTTTGTTTTAAGACAGAGTTTCCCCGTGAAGCCCTGGATGTTCTGGAATTCACTCTGTAGACCAGGCTGGCCTCAAACTGTGTCTGCTCCTGAGTGTTGGGATTAAAGGTGTGTGCCACCACCACCCAGCTTCATTCTTCTTGACTTTTAAGAGCCTGGGGGAGGGGGATCCTACCTCCGTGACAAAGTAGTAACTAAGCATGTACAAATTATCTGGGTTAGATCTGTAGAATCACAAAAAGAGGAAGAAAAAGAAAAGAAAAGAAAGAAAAAGAAAAGGAAAAAAGAAAAGACCTACTTAGTTAGGAGGATAGTTCAGTGGGTAAAGGTGCCAAGATTTGAATACTGGGACCGTACAGAAAACAAAACAAAACTCTGCGAGCTGTCCTCTGACCTCCATACATGGCACATGGCACATGCGTGTGCTCTCCCCATGCACAAGATATAGGGCTGGGGGGAAGATTGCTTTGGGGGATGTTTCAAACAAATGCTGGCACATCTCTCTTCATCAAACTTAAATTAATTATGCCTTTAATAGTGTATTTTTAATTCCGTCGCATAGTTTTTGCATCTAGATTTATGTCTTAGCTACTTGTTCATAATCCTGAGGACAAAAAAACTTTCCTTAATTCACTGCAGATATATACATTCCAGAAGACAGCAGACCAGTAGTCACAAAGAGAACGACAAAGTCAGTCCCTATCTGGTTCTGCTGTCCATGTCTCCTCACAGGTCAGAGAGAGCTTAGCTGTCCACAGTGAGAAGACAGAGATAGAAATAGTTTCCAGGAAATAGTTGGAGATCTAAAAGTTCATTCTTGTTTACACAACAAGGAAAAGAATGTTTTGTTTTAATACCCAAAGAAGGAACAATATTAGTGCTACCACTCTAAAGTTTCCAAATATAGGATTCCAACTGGTATGTGGCATTTACAGTTCTTTGAGGAACTCCTGGGAACACGAAGTTTGCTCATCTGAATAGTGAAGAACAGTATGACTTGAAGGAAAAGGATCAGCACCACCGCTACTACCTCACTTCAGTTAGCCATAAATGTCGACTAAAGATGCTGATGAAATGTCCTAAGACCAGGAGACTCTAATCTAACAAAGGAGAAATTCTTCTACCCCTTCAATCAAAATCAAGGGTGAAAGCAAGTGCAACTCACATGCTATTTAAGAGTTTAAAGGTCATAAGTTCTCCAAGGGTGGATACTTGTCCCACTAACCAAGCCAATGAAATGCTTGCTTCAGAACAGACACTTAAAGTTTTGACACAGAAGATTCACGCTTGTGATACCCTCTGCAGCTTTAGCTTTTTAAAACTTCAAGCCAAAAGACAAGAGACTAAGGTCAGATAACGCAATAAAGGGCATCAGAAGAAAAAGGAAAAGCACTCCTATATAAAGAGAATATGTAAGACCAAGTCGTCTTCTAAAATGTTGGAAGTTCTATAAAGTTGAAAGCTGGAGAGGGATATGTCAAAAGTTCTAAAACCAAAATCATTTAAAAAACTGAACAATGCACATATATTAAAATGCTATATTATACTCCATATATATGGCTATAAACCTATCAAACATAAAAATACCAAGAAATTTAAGAATCAACACACTTGATCAGTGGGGATCAAGAAACTAATTACAGAATATTTAGGAAGAATAAAACATGCCATTCCTGGTCTGAGGATACAGCTCAATGGTAAAGTGCCTGCATAACATGTAGAAGGAAAGGCCTGGGTCCCATCCCTAGTACACAGAAGGCAGGGAGAGCCATTTAATGATACAGACTCAGGTCTGAGAGTCCTAACTTTCCTGCTGTTTTTGTTGCTGTTGTATTGAATGTCTGATGCTCCTGCTTCTACCGCCAGTATCACAGAATTACAGGCCAGTCTGCCACCACCCTGGTTCAAGGGTTTGCTGAGGTCTAACCCAGAGCATCTAGTATGCTAGCCTGTACTCCACCTACTGAGTTACACTCCCTCACAGATTGAAGGACTCTCTATTCAGGGTGCACATAACTCTAACCACAGCAATTTCTTAAGGCACACAAGGTACTACCAAGAACGCCCACTAGAAACTACAATCCCTAGACTTTCCTGTCTTTCTTTCCTTAAACAGGTCTCCCGATGGCCTAGAAATCCCTACATAGACCAGGTTATCTTTGAGCTCACAGAGCTGCCTCTGCCTCTCCTCTGCCTCTCCTCTGCCTCTCTGCCTCTGCCTCTGCCTCTGCCTCTGCCTCTGCCTCTGAGCACTGGGATTACAGATGTTCACACTGCACGGGGCAACACCCAACTATCCACTGCAGACGAGCCATAAGAGCACTCTCTCCTTAGCATCAGCCTCTCCAAGGGAAAGCTACTGCCAAGCTGGCTGGCACAAAAGTAAAATCACTGAGACATTCCTACGGCCTGCACAAGGGCTTTCCAGAAAAGTTCACTAAGAGGGAAACTCACTGTGAATGGGACTTGCCACCCACGGCCTGAGATGAAATAGGCAAGGGGAAGTGTGAATAGTAGCACAGTTCCCGGGTCTCCAAGAAGTGAAGTCCCAACTGCAGGCCTTGCCTCCATGACCTCTGTCACATCTCTCCACAGAGGGGACCAAAAGCTGCTTTTGTTAGGCTGTGTCACCACAACAAGAAAAGTTAATTTATACAGCTGTCTTCACAAAGACCTACTTAGGACGACATCTAGTATGTGGCTGGTAAACATCTCCCTCCACTAATTAAAAATAAGACCACCTCCCCTAGATGTAAGAATGGTTCACTGTGATTCACACTCAACTCTCACTAGGTGCTTGCACACAGTTTGTGCCTAAAGACTCACGAGCAGGCAAGATCGCTCTTTGATTTGTGGGACAGCAAGCAGCACAGGTGAGATAAACAAGTGAATAAATCAAGAAAGACTCAAAAGGAGAGCAGGTGTGGTGGCACATACCTATAATCCCACTTGGGAGCTCTCTGCAAGTTCAGGGCCAGCCTGGGCTACACAGCAAGCTCCAGCAAGTTATCCTCAGACTTCCAGAAATACACCATGCACTCACAGACCCAGTCCCATCCCCAAATAAATTAAGTTTCTCTGTGTGACAGCCCTGGCTGTCCTGGAACTAGTTTTGTATTTTGTAGACCAGGTTAGCCTCAAACTCAAGAGACCTACCAGTCTCTGACTCCCAAGAGCTGGAATAAAAGGCACATACACCACCACCACCACCACATCCAGCTTATAATTTTTTTTTTTTTTTAAAAAAGAGAAACAAGCCTGTTTTGTTTTACTGGGGATGGGGGGGGGTGTTGATAAATGTACCCCAGTGACTCTGAGCCTAAGTTCCTCCTGCCCTACCTCTCTGTGCTGGAACTACAGGTGTGCACTTGTGTGCCTCAATTAAAAAAATGGCTTTTTCCAGGGGTTGGGGATTTAGCTCAGCGGTAGAGTGCTTCCCTAGCAAGCGCAAGGCCCTGGGTTCGGTCCCCAGCTCCGAAAAAAAAAGAAAAAAAAAATGACTTTTTCCAAACCAACCTTGTGAGGCAAACATACAATTTCATAAATAATATATCAATGAGAGTCACAACAATTCTTAAATCAATTACCTTTCATTTTTAATCTACTGAAAAACACATTCTTCCATCCCCTCATCTAAAATTGCAAAGATCACATATTTTAAAAGAGAATGGTAGTTCAAACCAAACATGACCAAACCTCAAAAGCCAA
This sequence comes from Rattus norvegicus, assembly GCF_021556685.1. Classification (NCBI taxonomy): domain Eukaryota; kingdom Metazoa; phylum Chordata; class Mammalia; order Rodentia; family Muridae; genus Rattus; species Rattus norvegicus. Next base: position 75,935,421 of record NC_141544.1, read on the forward strand.
TAAAAGGCACAAGAAAGAATAGGAAAATATATCCGAAGTCCCTCCTCAAAATAAATAAATAAATTTTAACATGAGCATTGCTAAAGTCAGTTAAAACTATCAATACTGCCAGGAATGGTGGTACATGCCTTTAACCCCTGTACTTAGGAGACAGAGGCAGGCAGTCCAAGTCTGAGGCCATCGTAGTTTACAGTTTGTTCCAGGCCAGCCAGACTCTGTCTCTAATAATCATAATAATTTCATCATCACCATCATCATCACCATCACCACCACCACCATCATCATATTTTATTTAAAATACCAGCATTTTCAAATGTTTCTCTTTCCTCCCCCACACTGTTTATAGAATCCAAGAGTAAGCAGAACTACCTAGGAATGAAGCTTCAGCCCTAGTCACTCTGTGTTTGAGGTAAGCCTGAGTATGTAGCCAAAGCTGCCCTTGTGCTCTAGATCCTTCCACCCTAGCCGCAGATGTGCACCACCAAAGCTAGGCTTTAGCTCCTTTTGAACTGCAGACTGCTTCCTTTCCTTATCCTTAAAGATATTTTCAAAATTTCAGTACTTAAAACATTAAAAGTTAGTCTGAGAGGACCAGCAAACCTAGCCAACTACGAGATTTCCTGATCACTTTTTCCTTCTAAGCTACCCCGAGCAGATCAGGAAGAAGCCCATGGAGCAGCCTTGAGAACAATAAACTAGAGGAGGAATGGGCAAAGCCAATGGACAAACTGACTCAGCTGACCTGGGTGGCCGGATGGGTAGCCGCTTCCATGCCCACCGCTCTGAAGCTAGGCACTCAGTTGACGGGAATGACTTCCGCAAGTGGGAGAGGATCATTGTTAGGTCAAGTGTATGTGAGTAGCTGTACTCCTCTGCTAGAACCTCCACATAAACTCAAATATACCAAGAGAGCTTGAAAGACAGACGTGTACTAACTGGTAACTCTGGAATCCAAAATCAAGACACGAAAACCCTCTTTTTAGGGAGGAAAAAAAGACTATTTGAGCAAAAATTATCTTGCCCAAGTGCATGACCAGGTAAAAGTATCTCTGTGCTGGTGCACGATCCTCCAGAGACTCCCCCTAAGTAAGATCAACAATAACTCATCCTGGGTGGGCCATGTAGCCCGGTAGTGAAGCACATGCTTAGCATATGTGTGTGTGTGTGTGTGTGTGTGTGCCAAGCATAGGAACCTCCCTTTGAGTTGTTGGTCAGAGAACTACAAGGCTCCCCAAACTCTTGTTGATGGCACCACACATATCAGGCACAGAACTTAAAAGGAACAGAGCTGAAATTGACCTGGAAACCTCCTTCCTGAGTACTAGCTCTCATAGTGAGAGGTGCTATGTAAGCGGCCAACAGAGAGAAGCACTCTTCCGAAGCTGTAAAGCATATGAACCACAACAATGACTGGACCAGTCAGAGATACCCCCAATGATACAACAGCGGCCCTTTTATCTTGGGTGGTAGTCCATAACTGTCTAGCCGAACTTAAAGGCCACTCAGTACTGTAAACATAGCCAACTGTCCATGGCCAGAGAAGTCCCAGACCGGAGAGGAAAACCTACTACTGGTCATGTTCCTAAACCTGTATTTTCTAACCATATGCTAAATATTTATTTGTTATACCCACAGATAAATGTAGCCCTCATCAGAGCTTCTTTTTGCAATGGATTGAGACTCTTACAATTAGTCAAATGCAGTTAGACTGGAGGTGCCCAACTCACACTGCTACATCTGCAACACAACACCTAGGGCTCAGGAAAAAAAATACCAGAAAATCAGACAGAAAGAGTCTCCAGGATACCTATTGGCAGACAGTGCCTGCTAGGCATGACAGGAAAAAACACACTTATGGAATGTTATGGGTTATGGCTGCCAGAACATGACAGCATAGTGTCAAGAGCAGCTGTCATGTCAACACGGAGCTAAGGTCATCAATGACTGCAGAGAGAGGGAGATTGCTTACCTCCTGGAACAAAATTCTGCATAGGATGAGAGGTCAGCTCTAAAAACTTACATATGAGCAACACTCAATAGACTCAGTAGGTTGTACATACATATGCACACATATGCACGCACACAGAACAGTAACTAAAGAGAGCACAAACTGGGGATGATGCGGGAGTTGGGGTGGGAGTGCTGTAGATACTGTGCTCCTGTACAAAGTTCTAAAACAAAGCTATGAAAGCTGGGCATAGTGCTACATACTCTTGTGATCCCAGCACTGAGGACAAAGGTAGATCCCTGGAGCTCAAAAGCTAGCCAACCTAGCCTATCTGGTGACTTTTTGGCCACTGAGAGCCCATGTCCCAAAGACAGAGGTGATGAGTGCCTGATGAATAACACCTCAGCTTGTCCTTGGCCTACACATATATACACACTCATGCACACGTGCACACAAACTCAAATTCTAGAATCCTGTATAACCTGGCACAATTCTTAACATTTTTAGGCTACAGTTTATAGTTATTATTAACATCAAACAACTTTTTGCCAGAATAACTTTTAATAATAAAATGTGGGGGATTAAAAGAAGAAATACTGGGTTGGGGATTTAGCTCAGTGGTAGAGCGCTTGCCTAGCAACCACAAGGTCCTGGGTTCGGTCCCCAGCTCCGAAAAAAAGAGGGGAAAAAAAAAAAAAAAAAAGAAATTCTCATGAGCCCTCACCTCTAACTGAGGAGCTATGAACAGTTCATGGTTTCCTGGGGTGGATTAAGTCAGTTTTCTTTAAGGCTGTGGCTGCTGGTAGGTCAGCCACATTTCAGTAGATGGTCCCACAACTGGAAGTAAATGGGCGGGACAAAGTGACCTCAAGGGGTAATTTTCTAAGGGAGTTGAAGGATAAAGATACGGTTCCAGGGTTAAGAGCATTATCTGCTCTTCCAGAGAACCAAGGTTTGGTTCCCAAATATATATGGTGGCTCAGAACCATCTAAACCCCAGTTGTAAGGGATGCAACAACCTCTTTTGCTATCTATAGGCACCAGGCATGCAAGTGGTACACAGACATACGTGTAGACAGAACACCCATACACATAAAAAAAAAGAATTGGACACTTCTACTTTGTGGTCCCTGTATTAACATTACCTGCCAAGAACTCTGAAACACTAAGTTTTCAGTCTTCGAAGGCAGAATTTCTACTTCAATGACAAGAACCAAGTTTGGTAAGCAAACATTTGAATAGTATTATTTTTATATCAGCCTTACTGATAATAGGATGTCATAAATTATGCCAAGTAGTATGCACAGAATTATATTGTCTTTACCTGTTCCTCAAGCCTGTTCCATTGCCACAGCCGCCACCAACCAAAGTCTGAATAGAAGGTAAAGCTGACCGGCTGAGTTGCTGCCGACTAGGACCCCTCCTTCTACTGGGCATGTCCAGGAACCAGGTAGTTTCCAGTGCCACCCGAAGTTGCAACCCAGGCTAACTTATTTCAGGTCAACTTATTTCAACTCTGGATAAAAATTTAAAAAATAATAATTAATAAATGAATAAATAAAACTAAATAACATAACTTTTTTGTAGAAGTCTGTGTAACAGCAAATGTTAAAACTAAGTGAGCAGCTCTTCTAAAATCCAGATTGAATTTTCAAACAAACGTTCCCATTCCTATATACTGCTTGGATCTCTGGGTAAGGTCAGAAGCTTAAATTCTGATGTACACCTTGTTCAGTATTAAGGCAAGTCATGATTTGTACCTTTTGTTGCTGACTTTTGTTAAATAAAACAGACTATAATCTACAAGGTGGAAGTCTACAAGAAACACTACTCAATTCTAGTATGATATTTCACATTAAAGTCACATGAAATACGGGACACATATCCCTGTCCAAAATAACAGGTTGTTATCAAGAAATCTGGCTGAGATAAGGCTTGCCACATATTTCTGACCTTGACCAAGTCGTTTGACCAGAGTTTGCTTCTTCATTTCATTCAAATGGCTGCCCTTTTCAGAAAAGCTACTGTAAAACCACTAGGAAATTAAATGAAACTGCAAAATTAAAGGGCGAAAAAGGTCTTCACGATGAAGGGGTGGGGGGGAGGTCAGAAGAGGACGTTATGTTTTCCTCACTTTAGGCAAATATGGTTCTGCCAACGTATACCAAGTACTTCCTAAATACAACTAAAAATACGCTGAAGACTTTAGGAAAAGAATTTTTTCCTTCGGAAAATTACTACTGCAAATGTTCTCTATTCCAGATCCTTTGAGTGCAGGCTATCAAACGCCAGGTGGGACAAAGAATCCAAACTGTTGGCGGCAAAGACAGCTGATCCCTGCTCAATTAAAGAGAGAGTAAGGTGAAGGCAAAAGGCTGGGACGCTCTGGCGAAAGACAGTTTAAAAGTGGACGGCGAGAAACCACAAACTTGAGTAGATTAGCCTCCAAAAAGGAATCACCTAGTGGTCCCAGTCCGGCGACCGAAAGGACCGAAGCACGCCAGGGACAGAGAGATGACAAAGCAGGTTAAGTAAAACTCACGCATGGAACAGGCTGGCCACGGAGAGAGATCCCTGGGAGGAGGAGGCGGCTTCACAGACCCGACACCGGGCACCCGAACTCACTCCCTTCTTTGAAGCGCTCCAAAACAGCTGCCCGGACGCAGGCAGGATCCCACAGGACAGTCGAAGAAACGTGTCGGGTCTCTACGTTACCAGACCCCGACCGGGAGTCCGTGCCAGAGCCAGACCTGAAGTCAGAAGCAGAGCCTGACCCCATCACCAAGCCTCATCATCCTCAGCTTCCATCGCCCAGGAGCTGAGGAGACGTGGCAGCGCACGGCGATGACGTCAGCTCTGCGTCGAGCTGGCCCCCGGAAACAGACTTGCGGCCAGCAGAGCCGGCTCGCCATCCTCCCGGCGCACCTGCGCAGTAGGACTCTCCCGTCCGCCCTAACTTTCCGGCCCACGTGTGGCTTGAGGGTTTTTTGGTTGTGGTTGTTGTTTGTTTGTTTGTTTTGTCTTCCCTCCAAATTCCCCAGGCTTTAGTCAGCTGGTATCTAAAGAAAGCCTTAGGAGAGGAGGGAGATTCGGAAATGCGACCTAAGGTCACGTCATTCATATGCAAACGACTGTTGTAGACACTTCAGACTCCAGCTTCCCCTTCCCCCCAGCACGGACTGTGTGTTAAATAATGAACTATGTAGATGCTAGAGATAAAAACCGAGTTCTAGAAAAGTTCAGTGTAGTAAAAAAGAGAACCCAGCAACAAGCGTCAGTAATGCTGTTAATAACAATAAATGGCACGGTTAGAAGTACATCTGAGGTCCAGGGATGGTATCCTAAAAAAGGTTCTTAGCCGAGGCTCCAAAGATGAGTAAGCTGTTTTCCGGTGGACAGTACTTGGTAGATAAAAAGATAAGGAGGACTCAATAACACAGCTCACTTTACCATGCTGAATTCAATCGCCAACCTTCACCCCACCAAAAAAAAGATGGGCAGCCCAATGATTCATTCCAGAACTGTTTGATATTAAAACAGTATCAAGGGCGGGAGAGACGGCTCAGCGGTTAAGAGCACTGACTGCTCTTCCAGAGGTCCTGAGTTCAATTCCCAGCAACCACATGGTGGCTCACAACCATCTGTAATGGGATCTGATGTCCTCTTCTGGTGTGTCTGGAGACAGCTACAGTGTACTTATATATAGTAAATGAATAAGTCTTTAAAAAAAAAAAAACAGTATCAAAATGAAGCCTGGTGTGTTGGTGGAAGCCAGAGGATCACGAGTTCAAGATTATCCTCAGCTACATGTAAGCCGGTGCTACATAAAACGCATGGGGGGTTGGAGGGAAGCAAGTAGGTAAGCACTGCAAATTTTAAAAATTAAAACAACCCACAAAACTGCCAGTCAATAATTCAGCCAATGAACTAAGCAGATGTTTCTCATAAGAAAACAGATACAAGGCTGGGACTTTCAATCCCAGGATTCAGGAGGCAAAGAGAGGCAAATCGCTGAGTTTGAGGTCACACTGGTCTAGGGACTGCACAGTCAGACCCTGTCTCAAAGAAAAATGTCCAATAAACATGTTTAAAAGTGTTCCGGGGTTGGGGATTTATCTCAGTGGTAGAGCGCTTGCCTAGCAAACGCAAGGCCCTGGGTTCGGTCCCCAGCTCCGGAAAAAAAAAAAAAAAAAAAAAAGTGTTCCACATCTTTACTTCTCATGAGGTTACAAATTAAAACCACTTTGAGATTCCAGCTCACCTCAGTCAGATTTTTCATCTTCAAGAAAAAAAGATAAACAAATGTAAATAAATAAAAACGTTGGCTAAGAGAGAGAGAGAGAGAGAGAGAGAGAGAGAGAGAGAGAGAGATCCTAGCAGTCATTATGGAGGCTTCTGAAAATTAAAACAAACAAAAACCCCTATGACAGGACCTGGCTGTACCAGTCCTGACCATATATACCCAAAGATAATTGCACATCCACGTTTGCTGCTGTTTCATTCGCAATAGCAAGGATACTGAGTCAGTCTACATTTCTATCTTCAGATGGATGGATCACAAAAAAGTGATCTGTACATGATGGATTTTATTAAGCCGTGAAGAAAAAATGAAAGGACTGGAAAAGATGATATGAAGTGAGGCAACAGGTTTGAAAAGAGAAGTGCCATGAGTTCCCTCTCATATGTATATTAATTGTTTATTATGTGTATGTGATGTATGTGTGTGGGGGTAGGGGCGAGTCTGGGCATGTGAATGCACAAGTATGGAGGTCACAGGACAGCCATGAGTACTTTCCACCTTGTCTGAGACAGGGTCCCCTTGTTAATGGCTGTTTCTATGCCAGGCTGTGTGACCTTTGAGCATCTGGGGATTCTCATGCCTCTGCCTCCCATGCTTGCTAGGACCACAGACACATACTACCACATCCAACTTGGCATAGCTTCTGGAGAACTCCTGGTCTCACGCTTGCACCGAAAGCACTTTCTACGCTGAACCTCTTCCCAGGTGTATGTCTTGATTTGTGTACGTGTGTGTTTGTGAAGGGATGAGTATGGGTAGAGATCGGGGAACTAGGAAGGGACCCAGAGCACGGGAAATGAGGCTTTTAAGGAAGCAGTGGGTGAGGAGGGAAATAAAATAACTGATATAAAAGAGGAAAGGGGAAACTGGAGCAAAGGTATTGCAGGAAGTTAGTGCAGGACCACAAGGGGACAACCAAGTAGGTGTGTAAGTGTGGTAAGGAAACCCGTTACTTTGTTAATTAAGAAATAAAATTTTAGAATCCCCCCCAAATCAAAACGAGAGTTTATATGAGATCTTCCCCAGACATCTTTGAATCAACTGTAGGACTAGTTAAACTTTATTAGAAATTGTTGCCCCTACACTATATTTCATTGGAATTTCACAACCAGGTTGGATAAGGAGCTTAGTGACTGAGCACTTGCTTAGCATAAGTGACATTCACAATTAAGATCCCCAGCACTGAAAAAGGAACGAAGACATCAAGGAGTGGCAGCATAGGCCTGTACTCTCATCCCTTTAGAAGTGGAGGCAGGAAGATCAAGAGTTCAAGGTCGTCCTCGGCTGCTTAGTGAGTTCCAAGCCAGCCCTGGTTATAAGAAAGCCCTACCAAAAAAATAAAGTAAACTAAACCTGCAAGCACTCGGGTAGCACACCATGATTCCCATTTCACAGAAGAAACATAAGAACTGAAAGCAAACAACGTGTTGAAAACAACCTACTAAGCCAGAATCGAAACAGTGGCTTGGCTGAAAGTGATCTAGCAAGAAAGTCCCTTTCTTCTTTTTACTTTTTGTCCCTCCCCGTTCCGTCCTGCTGAATCGATGCCCTCCCATGGGCTTCATCCCTGCTTGTACATGCGTATATCTTGTCAAGGCCTTCCACACAGAAACCCAGCTCCATTCCCCCTCACCCCAAAGGCAACAGAGACTCCCCTCCCGTACTCCCAGTCGGGACTGAGAGAGGGGAGTGTAAGGACGCGCCTGGATGTGCGAAAGGATGGATCGATCGAGCCTTTAAAAATTATTAGGCTGGTTACTTTGCAGGCAGGGGGTTGGGATGGAGGGTGACTAGAGATTTCTGTGTGGGGCTCTCCCGTCAACCTTTTCCCTAAGTGCCTGAGGGTCTCTGCACATGACTCTCCGTTCTCTTCAGGAACTGTCTCAATCTGAAAAGAAAATGTAAAGCAAGGAATAGGGGTGCAGCCAGTAACCTCCCCATTTGGGGTGCTAAGCCTGGGGGATTGCTGTGAGACAGACAGACAGACAGACAGACAGACACACACACACACACACACACACACACACACACACACACACACACACCCTATCTCAAAGATACAAATGTAAATAGCAGGTACTGACTTCCTGAGGTTGGATCCTACATCCCCTTTCAAGAAGAAACCCAGATGGTGATCTAAAGAAAAAGTCCCTGTCCTTCTCGGGAACTCCCTGTAATCCCCTACCTCACCCAAGTCCTTCCACCCTCTGAGCCTTAGAAAGTAGAGAAGTGAGACTAAGAGAGACCTCCATCCACTTTTCTCGTCTGGCCTCGAATAAATGCTGCCTACATCCGTCCCTCATCTTCCATATCCGATGATAGAGTAGCAAGGAATAGCAACTTTACCTTGCTGTAAAAGAATGGCTAATATCAAAGCCACTAAGGTGTTGAACCATGCTACCATGGTTCATTAACCCCAGTAACCCCCGAGGGGGCAGGCAGCAGGATCCTCTCAAGTTTGAGGCTAGCACGAGAATACACTTTTACAGTTTGTCTTCTTTCTTTCCTCCTTCCTTTCTTTTTTTTCGTTTAAGCCACACATGTGTTAAAGATTCTGCTAAGCTGACCCACCAAATTAGAAGTTTGTGATTGTAGCCAGATAGGATGTTGTGAATCCAGAGCCAAATTTATCAGGAGCTATTGTGGTCCTTTAATTGAGGAACGTCTCTCATAACCTCGAGTATTTGAGTGCTTGTATCCCAGTTGGAGGCACTGTTTGGAAAGGCTTAGGAAGTGTGGCCTTGTTGGAGGGAGTGTGTCTCTGGAGGCAGACTTTGAGAGTTTAAAAATATTTGCATTTTTTGTTTGTTCCCTTTGCTTCGTATTGGCAGTTCAAGATTGAGTCCTCAGCTTCCTGCTCCCTCTGACAATCCTTCCCTCCCGCATGGACTCTAAACCTCTGGAACCATAAGTGTAAATAAATTCTTCCTTTTGTAAGTCCCTTTGGCCACGGTGTTTTGTTTTGTTTTTAATCACAGCAATAGAAAAGTAACTAATGCAGATATCTATGGCCCCTTTAAGTGAATATTCATTGCCCAGCACTCAACGTTACTGACCAAAGACCAGCCTTGGCTTGGAGAAGGTTCTGAGGAAGGAGTGTCTGGGAGTGGCAGAACAAAGGACTCTAGGTCAAATCGTGGTTCCCAGCTGCTGGCCTTTGTTCTGAGGGAGACAGCTAGCCATACTGCTTTCTCTCTGTTCTCATTCTTTCTCTCTGAACTGCTTTCTCTGGAGATCTCCAGGCAGCAGTTCTCTCTTGCTTTCCTAAAACATTCTCACGCTAGCTCATGTCCTGAAGATCATAGGCCCAGTTTTTTGGTTTTTTGTTTTTGTTTTTGTTTTTTTCTTTTTTTTCGGAGCTGGGGACTGAACCCAGAGCCTTGTGCTTGCTAGGCAAGAGCTCTACCACTGAGCTAAATCCCCAAACCCCTGAGCTAAATCCCCAAACCCTCCAGTCTTTTATCTTACGTATCAATCCAATCATTGACTCCTGGTTTCCCTTTGATTATCCTATGACTCAGCATCCTGTGACCCTAGCCCGTTAATTCTTAGAGACAGCAAGCATACATTTTTTTTCTAACATTTCAAAAGAATTCAGAGATCTGCCTGCCTCTGTTACGCATAGATGTTAAAAAGGTAGCTGAGTAGAATCCTGTCCTGAAATTACCATTTCTACCTCACCTGCGCCTGAACTTCCGGTGTCCCGGGCTGACCTTGAACTCAGGATTCTGCCTGCCTCTGTATATGCCTGCCTTTGTATCTTTCTGAGAAGCTGGCTCATATTGTAACTGCCTCTATTCCTTTAGATTCATGACGTCTTTCATAATTCATATTGCATTCTTATCTTTTTGCATAATTGAGAAATTTTATTTTTTCTTTTTTTCATAGCAATGAGAAAGAAATTATGTATTTTCGAACTTATGTTTTTAGAGTTCTTTCCACAGTCTTAAGGGCTGTCCTGAAGGACCCAGCATTTATCATTTCGCTAAAACATTAGCCACACCTTTGCCACTAGGACTCATGCTGTTGGATTATCATGGAGTCACTAGTGCTAATAGGGAGAACATTCCTTAAAGGAGGAATGTGAAATACATACATTATTATACAAACACCCCTTATGCCCATGGCAGCCATCCACAAGTGTGGAGGCCCATATCTGCTGGCCCTGTCCCAGGGGCAGGAACCATATTATTCTGTCCCCACCCAAGCCATGCCAGACTCAGTCCTCACCTACCATGTTTTGTGACTATCATTTGAAACTTTTCAGGATGTGTGAACAGATTACTAGCTTCCAACAACCCAAAAGCTCAGACTGTCAGTAGATAGCAACTGTACCTGGAGCAGAGGTTTCTAGCTTTGCTGTAACCTACCTGATATTTCCACCAATGTATCTGGAAAAAAATGCCTCGACTCATGATTGTTTGTGCACCTGAACAAACTATGTCTTATTCCGTTTGCACGTATGGAGATTAGAAGACAACTTGTGAGAATCAGCTCTTTCCTTCCACTGAGGAATCCTGGCATCAAACCCCATTGGCAGCAGACACTGAAGTGACTTACTAAGGTGATTAAGCTTACCCAGTAAGCAATTCAACAGCCCTAGATTTTTTTAAAAAATTTTTTTAAGAGTCACACATAACCCAAGCCACCCTTAAAGCCTAATTGGTCTTCCCCCATCTCTGAGTGCTTGGATTATAAACATGTACCAAAATACCTGGGTAATCGTAGGGTAATAAAATCAGTTTGTCACCAATCCCAGTATGCTGGCTAGTTTTATATCACCTTGACACAAGCTAGAGTAACTTGGGAAGAGGCATTGGATCCCCTTACAGATGGTTGTGAGCCACCACGTAGTTGCTGGGAATTGAACTCAGGACCTCTGGAAGAGCAGTCAGTGCTCTTAACCAACAAGGCAGCTCTCCAGCCCCTATCATTGGTTTTTAAAAAGGTTTTATTTATGTGCTTGTATATCATATGTATGTGTGGATGCCAGAAGAGTGGATTAGATGCCCTGGAGCTGGAGTTATATGTGCTTTGAGACACACACCCCCTCTCCCATGTTGGTACTAGAAATTGAACCTTGGTCCTCCGGGAGAGCAGCAAGCACTTTTAAGCACTGAGCCATCTCTTCACCGTCTAGTTTTGTTATTAGTATTGCTTCTGGTTATCCCCCTGATGCAGCCACCGAAGTGCTGGTATTCATGGCATATGTCACCATGCCTGGTCACTTATGCCCTTTATGTGATGATCTAAGTGATTCTTATGCTTTTAATGAACAATTTTAAATCTCCTATGCTTTCCTAGAATTAGAAGAAAAATTTACTTTTCATGTTTTCAGTTCCCGTGGAAGTGTAATTTGTCAGTGATAAGGAACCTTTTTCCCATTTGTCTATTCTCACCAAGCGAGTTTCCTTAACCCATAAACCAAGTAGTTCCACCTTTATAGAATGTAATCCAATGACTCCTCATGACTGATATCCCAGGCTTACTAATGAATGTGAATTCATTCCACTCCTTCACTATGATCAGTCTGCCTTCCACACATCTACCCACAAGTCTCTGAATTCTGGCTCCCAGTGTCTCTAGCACAATAGTCACTAATATATCCTTCTTTCCAGTCTGGAGTGCCCCTCTAGCTCTTGCCCTAGAATTGCAGTTTGAGTTTCTTATACTCAAACCAGTTGCATCTACACATTAAAGTGTAAGTGATCACAGGGGACAGCTTCCTTTAAAAAAAAATGCATTTCATGTATCCCTCCTGGGATGTTATATACATTTCAACAACATGTACATTTTAATACTTATACTGCCTATATAACCAACATATAGATTTATTATTTTTTTTTTTTTGGTTCTTTTTTTTTTTTTTTCGGAGCTGGGGACCGAACCCAGGGCCTTGCGCTTCCTAGGCAAGCGCTCTACCACTGAGCTAACAACATATAGATTTATAACAATACTGCCCAGTATTTAATTACCCACTGTCAGGGAAAAAAACAAAACACCCATACTTTCAACAAATTTAAACAACTATTTTTCCTTTGTGATTCATGGGTCTCTAAGCATCTTACCTATAAAACAAGGTGAGTCTTAAGACAGCAACAGTGTACTCTTATACATAAAGTAAATTGTTTATTTATTTATTTGTTTGTTTATTTAATGTATGTGAGTATATTGTAGCTGTCTTCAGACACACCAGAAGAGGGCATCAGATCCCATTACAGATGGTTGTGAGCCACCATGTAGTTGCTGGGAATTGAACTCAGGACCTCTGGAAGAGCAGTCAGTGCTTTTAACCGCTGAGCCATCTCTCCAGCCCCCATAAAGTAAATCTTAAAAAAAAATTATTCTATCTTTAAACATACATGTCTGTGTGTGGGTACGTACACTTGAGGGCAGGTCCTCACTTGAAACTGGAGTTATAGGCAGTTGTGAGCCATGGGACATTGGTATTAAAAAAATTTCAACTCAAGCCCTCTGCAAGAGCAGTGTATGCTTTTGGCCACTAAGCCATCTCTCAGGTCCTTTTTGTTCCTCTTTGGATTGGTTGCTGTGAGTCTCCTGGTTTGTTGTTTGTTTAGAAGAAGCCCTAACACATTTGAAGTCCTGAAGTCCACTTTGTGTTTGGGAAGGTCTGGTAGCACTTACCTACAAACTTTAGAAGCTGAGGAAAGAGGATTGTGAGCTGGAGACCAGCCTGGGCTGTACTATAACACTATCTCAAGAATAAGAGAATTTAACGATAACGATAAAATATATAACTTTTAAAAATCGTCCAATTGGTTTATTGATATTCTGGTTTAGTATGGCCTTTTGGAGCCTACCACAAACCTCAGTGCAAAACAAGGGTTTGTTTAACGTGGTCGATTTGTCTTATACTGCTATAACTTTCTATTACAAAGGGACCTGTGCAACCTTTTGTGCCCTAACAGGATGCATCCATTCATATGGTCAAGTTAAGTCGTTTGGTGTTCTGGAATGACCTAGCCTAGGTTCTGTGTGTAGCTGAAGCAAAAAGCAAACTACCTCCGACCTTTGGTTTCTCACAGGACTGACTTATTAAATGTGCTATCCTCATGGGATGCCAGATGTCTTATTTCCCAAGCCAGGCTCCCGCAGGCCGAGGGGAGGGCTCGGCAGCCATCTTTGTGTAGGGCAGTTCCCACGTGCCGAGGCGTCCGCCGCCATCCTTCTGCCGGGCGGCGCTTCCGCCGGCGTGCCGGTCGGAATCCGCAGTGGTCTGCGGGTGATGGAGCGGCTGTCGGGCTGTAGGCTTAGGCCATGGATGCTGTTATTGCTCCTGTTCCCGGTGCAGGGCCGCCAGAAGGACTCAGGTGGGCTCCGGGCAGGGCTGAGCTTGCCGCCTCGGCTCGGGGTCTGCTCGGGTCCCTGGGTGCTCGCGCTAGCCCCCGGCGCGCGGAGGATGCTATGCGGCTGCTGCGCGAGCTGAGAAGCGGGCGGGGGCGAGCATAGGTGTCTGGTGGGCCTCTTCTTCTGGTTCTAGACCCTGGAGAGTAACCCCAAACTCCGGAATTGGGGATGGTAGGAAAAGAAGAATGTTCCCCGTTTACAGCAGAACGCTGTTCTGTGCCTTCCTAGAGGCACTTAGCTGTTAGGACAGAATAGATGAGGGAGGATTATGTCCAAGAGTTTGCATTGATTGTCTCGGTGGGGCCCAGTTTGATTAGGTGAGAATCCATGTCTAAGTCCAGTGTCTCCTTAACCTATTGAGGGCCGAACATTAAGCTTCTGACTTTTCCAATTTCTTAGATACCTGATGGCGCAGGTAGAGAAGCAGACTTGACTCAAGCCCCGACAAGTAACCCAAAGAATCCTTGGCATTTCCACTACTGGGAAAGGAAGGGGAATTTCTCCAAGTGTTGGTCTTCTGTTGCTTCTGCCTGCTGCTTGCAAATGCGAGTGCCAGGGGTATTCTGTTAACTCTCGTTTCCTTCACTTTTTGAAGGCTCAAAATGGAAAGTATTTATTGACCAAATTAACAGGGCTTTGGAGAATTATGAACCATGTTCAAGTCAAAACTGCAGCTGCTATCACGGGTGAGTCTATATTGATGTGTCTCTGAGAGCTGGATTCTTGTCATAGGCACCTCCCCCAAGTCCCTTGAGAGATCTTGATGGCAATTGTCAGTGATCTAAGCACATCTCGAGAGCGGAAAAGGTATCTTAGGTGGCTCTGCTAATGTATGGAAATGCCCTGGGATGGGAGAGTCTCAGTGCTTTCCACATCCTCTATTCCCCGTGGTATTTAGCAACATGTGCTTTCTTTTTCTCCCGAAAGTTGAGTCTCTCAAAGATTCACCTGCTGCTAATGATACTTACTGAAACTCACTCTGTGTGAACTTGGAAGGAGATGGGATTTATTCCCTGGTTACTGCGGCCTGTGCTGCCGAGTTTGATGTTTTCTTCAGTTCCCCGTGGTGCTCTTGTAGTAGAGCTGCTCATTCCTCTCTTCCCCCTGCTTAGTGTATTCTCTAAACAGAACGCCTGGGACTGGGTGGGATGACGTCGTCAGTCTCTCGGCCTGCTTTGGCTCCATGTTTCCCATTCTTGCACAGGGTCATAGAAGAGGATCTGACTCCTTTCCGAGGTGGAATCTCCAGGAAGATGATGGCCGAGGTGGTCAGACGGAGGTTAGGAACCCACTACCAGATCATTAAGCACAGATTATTCAGGGAAGACGACTGCATGTTTCCCTCCAGGTACCTTCTGGCGTGCTCTAACAGTGTTATTACGTTGCAGGCTGACTTGGTAGCACTCCTAGGAACCAGCTAGAGGATTAAGAAGTGCCTCTTCCCTCGCATTTTAGGGCCTCACATTTCAGTATGGGTCATCTCCCCTTGCCTGGGACTTTATTTTATTTTTATACCAGCTATTTTATGTGAGCCCAGTGTTCATCACCAACTGTGATGGCTTTGGCTCTGTCCCTTCCCTTTGCCTGTTTCCACAAGCTGTGAGGAACAGGCAGATGAGACCTGGCGGGGTGATGTGGGCTGTAGGTGAAGTGAAGCAGAGGGACTGATGAGTGTCTGTTGTGGGCCTGGCTTTCATGGCTGCATAGATAACTCACTGCACAGATTTCTTCATTGAGTCCTCTATCAGAATATTTAAATTACTCCTTACAACACCCCTGCAAAATTTGGTTAATACAGCCATTGCCGTAGCGAGCATTCTTATGTGTACACCTTTGATTGTGCTGGTCATGTATACCCGTGGGCTAAAGTCCCAGAGTAACTAGGCCAAGTGATGTATTTTGTTTTTGTTCCCCATGCTCTTAAAAGATATTTTAATTAATGAATTAATTTACTAATTTGTTTGAGATAGCATCTCATTATTTAGCTCTAGTTGGTCTGGAACTTGCTACATAAACCAGGCTGGCCTTGAACTCAGAGTTCCAACTGTTTGTATCTCCACAGTGCTAGGAATAAAGGTGTGGGCCACCATGTCTGGCTTATATGCTCTGAAGTAGACCTCATACCCTCTAACACACTGCTGTGCGTTAGACTTTGAAAATCTTTGTCGGTCAGCTTGTTAAACGTTGCCTGGTTTCTTTGACGCTTCCTCATTACTAATAATGAATGAATTATGATGATGTGATGTTTATGAGCAATGGTTGTCTTCTTGTATGTAAAACTGTTTTAGCCTGGCACAGTGGCTGTAATCCTGGCTCTTGGGAAAGTCTGAGGCCACATGGCCTCTATGCTAAGTTTCAGGCTAGCCAGGTTGCCAGAAAATTCTGACCAGTCTGTCTGTTAGGAGCTCAAAGGATAGAGGCAGAAAGAAGCTAAGCATTTCCCTTTCTTTCATTCATTCATAAATACATGATACACACTCTCAGGGAGTCTAGGCCGAAAGTGGTTTTGTGGTCTTCCTGATTGTTTCAATGACATTTCTGTCTTGCAAAACTAATGTTGAGAATGGTCTGTGTTTAGGTTGAAGATATGAAAGGTTTCCTTCCTCCAGACCTAATCACGGTATTAAAAAAAAAGGTATCAGAGTTAGGTTTCTGATACTGCCACGAAACATCTGAGACAAGTAACTGCGGAGGAAGGTTTACCGTGGCTCACGGATTCCTTCCATGGTCAGATGGCCCTCTTGCTTTTGGGGCCTATAGTTATGTAGCACAACCTGGAGGTATACGGCAGAGAAACCTGCTTACCTCCTGTCGCTCTGGAACGTGAGAGGGAGTTGAGGAAGGCAGAGAGAACCCAACAGCTTACAGTCTCCTTTGAGGGAATAACTCCCGTGATCTAAAACCACCTACCTCTTCAACGTTTACCATCACCTCCTAGTCAGGCAAAGCTGAGGGCCAGACATTCAAGATCCAAACTGTTAACAGTCTCCCTGTCTGGTAAGGAAGGCCAAGGAACTCAAATAGAAAATGAGGTCTTCCAGTCTCTGTATTAAAATTTGCATCTCATCTATTAATTAAACAGTTCTGTGTTGAGGAAATAAAAACCTGGCAGCAAGTGGAGAAGTAGTATTCTAAGTTAGGATTGTTGGAGCAATTTAGCTAAGAAGGGATAACCTGCTCCATGTAGGTAGTCCCTTTAGAAGCATTGCTTTTAGGGGACTGCAGTGGAGTGGTGATCTGGGCACTGGCTCCCCTCACTTTAATGTTAGGATCCTTCCTACAGCCTGCAGGCACTGCTCTGATGCTCTTGTGTTTTTGTCTGGTTAACAGGTGTAGTGGTGTAGAACACTTTATTTTGGAAGTGATCCGTCGCCTCCCTGACATGGAAATGGTAATCAATGTCCGAGACTATCCTCAGGTTCCTAAGTGGATGGAGCCTACCATCCCTGTCTTCTCCTTCAGTAAGGTGAGGACAGGAAAGGGGCACATGGGAGGGAGCGGAAGGCGGTCCTCCGGGGTGGGCAAGAGAGCTTCTCCCCTGGCAGTAGGGATGGGTGTTAGTGAGGATGAGACCGGAGATCCAGGACTGAACTTAGCCTGTGTTAATTCAGTCATAAAATAAGACTGAAGAGATAGAATTGAAGACCCATACACACTGTAAGATTGCCTCAGTGTCTAAAGCTAGGGCTAGAGAGTGAGGTACCTCAGGAACATAGAGCATTGAGAGAAGGGTCAGGGAAGTTCATACGTTAGTTAGGAAATGCTTCTGTTGGGAAAAAAGTTTCTCACATTCCTATATTATATCCAATAGCCATAGTGCTGAGTACCATCTGTCCTCCCAATGCCTGCATCCCATGGACCCAGCATAGGTGCTGGGTCACTCCACATGGTTTGTGCCTAAACAGCATGTTGTTCAGATAAGCTTAGGGTAGCCAAGAGAGTGGGGAGGAGAGGGTTGGGGACGGGAGGCCTACTGGGGTCCTACAGTTACCCAATAGTAGTAATCGGGTAACAAGCACAGACTTAGAGAACTTGGGGCAGAAGACAGCTTGTCCAGGCTCAGGTTCATGCAGATGGTATATTGGTGAGGAGGGGCCTTCTGTAGAAATGAGGCATTCTGAGTGTCGGCGCCTGCACCAACTGTGGCCATACAGTCACAAAGCGGCCAGGCCCAAATCCAATATGGCTCCCTACACTGAGTAGGGTCAGGAGACTCAAAGAAGATAGTCCATAATCTTTGGGAAAGAACGTGTGTTCTGGTTTGGTTTCTTCAAAGCAGTATTCTTACTTCGTGTTGTCCTTTCATGCGAGGACAGTTGCACATGGATGTATATGTGTGCACAGAGAGCCAGAGGTCAGCCATTTGTGTCATGCCTTAGGAGGTGTCTGCTTCATTTTTTGTGTCTGGCCTGGGGCTTTACTGATTGGGCCACTGGGAGTTTGGCGGGCAAGGCCCTGGGATCCACTCTGTGCCACTGTGCCCAGCTTTTTGTAGGTTTGGGGGCTGGAACTTTGGTCTTCAATGCTCTCAAGGCAAACACTTCCATGCCATCTCTCGGATGGCCACCCCATTCTTCTTTATCACGGTTTTCTTTCTCTCTAGATTTCTTTTTTCTGCATTATAAGTGGTTCGTGCTGATTTCTCAAAAGTGCCAGGTCCTAGTGTGACCATGAATCTTCTCGCTTCATTTTCATCCCTACTTCCCTCCTGTTTCTCACAGTCACTGACCGTACTGTCCAAAGGGAAATAGAGTCTGCCAGCTTTGGCTGACTGTGGAGCTGTGTTGGGAATGCTTGATGAGCCGTATGCTGTGAGCTGGACTTGATGGCTTCTGCCTGTAATCCTAGCACTAAGGAAGCAGAGCTAGAAGTATCTCTACATTTGAGGCAGCCTATAGTAGGCATAGTAAGTTCTAGGCCAGCCAGGGATACACAGCAAGACCCTATCTCAAAGCAGCAACAACTAACTCCTCCCAAGAGATGTTTGTGACTGGACTCCACCTGCATTCTCCCATTCTGCCCTTGGCCCTTCTGATCAATGGGCAGCTGAGGATTTATTGACGAGCCAGTGTGAGGTCAGTGGTGACACAGTGTAAGACCAGATTGTGCTTATTAAATATTCATCACACTGTGCTCCCCCTCCCCCTCTCTCTCTTCTTCCGCTTCCTCATCCTCTTCCTTCTCTCTCTACATGCTCTTTCTCTCTCTTCCCCCTGGCTTCTGTCCTTGGGGCTGGTGGACTCACCCAAGAGCAGCTTCCCAAGAAACATGCCTTTAATATAACACACACACATATTCATTGCACACCATCCTTTTAAAATATTTTAAGTCATTTTGTGTTGAAAAATAAACCCATAGGTAGAATTAGGGATATCATTTCCCCCATCTAGGAGATCGAGGCTAAAATAGAGCACTCGCTCATAGCTGTGAAGAGGAAGGGTTAGCATTCAGACTACTATAACTAATGGTATTTCCTGATTCTTACTCTCAAATACCCCCTGGAAAAGAACTAAGAACTGGTAAAGCAGGGAAACACCAAGATGTGAGAGTAGTTATGTTTTGACAGAACCGATTATTCGTAATTGGGAATATTATCTCTCACATGCTTAAAAAAGAAAAGAAAACCCTCCAGAATTTTGAGGAACTGAAAAACTTGACCTTAATGCTTAATATGGTTAAAATTTCTGGGATTCGGGGGATCTATTGCTTTTTTTTGAGACGGGGCTGTCTTGGAACTCACTTTGTAGACCAGGGTAGCCTCAAACTTAGATCACTTGGTGAGTCTATTACTTTTAGCCCATGGTAATTCTTGCCTATAAATACCTCTAGTCTAGGTATAAGGCGTTGTTTTGTTCTCTGGTGATGGGTATTGAACTGAGGTCTTCATTTATGCTAGGTAAGTGCCGGATCACTAAGTCGTATTGTATTCCCAGATCTAATGTCTAGAATATAGACCTCTAGACAAAGAAGATACTTCTCTGGCAGGTGGGCACTGTGAAGGCATTTATCCCAACTCTATCTAAAGAATGCGCCCAGCTACTTCTCATTCATTCTCTCCCAAAACTTACATAGAATGCCTTTCTGTTTCCTTCAAAGACATCGGAGTACCATGATATAATGTACCCTGCGTGGACATTTTGGGAAGGGGGTCCTGCTGTGTGGCCACTTTATCCTACAGGTCTTGGGCGGTGGGACCTCTTCAGAGAAGATCTGTTAAGGTAGGTCCTTTAGAAAGGTTTTGTTTTTTCCTCTTGGTGGGTTTTCTTGAAGTAAGCAGTAGGATATAGTCATTAATTTAAGACTACTGTCTGGGCTCTGGAGATGGCTTAGTAGGTAAGAGTTCTTGCTGAGGATCTGAGCTTGCATCTGTAACATCCATGTAAAACTTAAGCATGGTTCTAGGTACCTGTAACCTCCAGTGTTCAGGGGGGCAGACAGAGACAGGTGGATCCTGGGAGCTCGCTGGTGAGCTGGTCTGGCCGACATGGTGAGCATCAGGTTCAGTGGAAGACCATTTCTCAAGCGAATAAAGATTGACATCTGTCATCTTCCTCTGGGCAAATATGTACGTACAGGTGGTTGTATACACACACACATACACGCAAACATAAAAGTCAGCAGACTGTTGTTAATAGCATAAGCAGTTTTGCGTGTCTATAAATATTCATGTTGGGGCTAAGGTTATATAATTTAGTTGGTAGAACACTTTCCTGGCACGTGTGAAGTCCAGGATTTGACACCAGCTCTACATAAACTGGTTATAGTGGCTTATGCTGGGGAGATGGAGGTGGGGGGTTCAAGGACAACCTCAGCTATGCAGTGAGTTTGAGGACAGCCTGGAAATCATAAGACCCTGTCTCTGAATGGAAAAATCACTGTCAAAAAAGGGCAGAAGAATCTCTCCTAGTTTGTCAGCAGGGCCTCTAAAGGAAGGGTTATAAGAGTCTTGAAGTGGGCTGGAGAGATGGCTCAGTGGTTAAGAGCACTGACTGCTCTTTCAGAGGTCCTGAGTTCAAATCCCAGCAGCTACATAGTGGCTCACAACCATCTGTAATGAGATCCGATGCCCTCTTCTGGTGTGTCTGAGGACAGCTACAATATACTTATATAAGCAAATAAGTAAATCTTTAAAAAAAAAAAAAGTCTGGAAGCTTTTTAAAGATCATTTTCTATGTGTATGAGTGTCTCCATGTTTGCATGTATACTACATGTATGCATGCCTAGTGCCTGCAGAAGTTAGAGGAGGGCACCAAATCCCCTAGATCCAGAGTTGTAGATGGTTAGTGAGCTGCCATGTGAGAGCTGGGAACTGAACCCAGATCCTCTGCAAGAGCACCAAGTACTCGAGCGCTGAGGCCTTTCCAGTCTATTTTCTTTCATTCGTTTTACATTTTAGTCATTCTTTCTTTAAGAGAGAATTAACCTTTCCTTTTGACATAGGGTCTCACTCAGTACCCCATCCTGGCCTCAAACTCAAGTAATCCTCCTGTTTCTCTCACTCTGGGATCACAGACATGAGCCACCATACTTTTAGTCGCTATGGTAATGAGAGTAAATTAACTGACCTTATTGTAAGGAGGGATAGGTAATTTGTTGAAACAGGGCCTGGCTTTGTAACCCAGGCTGTCCTTGAAATATGCTATCAGCTCAGGCTGGTCTTAAACCCTAATCTACCTGGATACTGGGCTTTGCCCTCCCAGATACTAGTATTAAAGGTAGAGACTGCTCTGCCTGGCTTTTAAATTTGGGATGTACTTGGTATTTGGTGCTAATGATGGGTTATAGTGGATCCTTGGTATATTAGGGGCAAGTGTATTCCAAAACTTTCTGTTCATAACTGAGGCATGCTAAGCTTAGCCTGTTGATTCCACCCTACCGTACTTTTCAGGGTCTAAGCCAGCTATATTTTACACCCACGATTCATACAGTATTTGTGTTACTCCGATGACTCCCTGCCCATATAACCAGACTTGCTATACAGAACAAGGTCACCTTGAATTTTCCTGCAAGTGTGGCCCAAGATTCAAAAGGGACTGATCAAAACACAGAAAGTGTTACCAACCCAAACCAAACCAAACAAAAAGCCCCCAAAGCAGAAGGCCTGCCTTCCGTTACATCAAGCATGCTTGTCAGTCTTGGTTATACTGGTATTTGACTGGGTAATTCCTTGTGGTAAGGAGCTGGCCTATTCCTTACAGGATAGCTAACATCTCTTGCCTCTGCCCACCAAATGCCAGTTACAGTTCCTCAGAAATGTTTCCAGATGTCACCAGGTGTGCTGTGGGTAGGGAGGAAAGCAGAATCAGTGTCCATGAGGGCTACGGATGTGGTTCAGTGCTGGGGCACATGCCTGGAATGTACAGCGTACCGGCCTCAGTGTCTAGCACTCTGGAAAGCAGGAGGAAGACTCAGCTACATGGAGAGTTGAGCAGAAAACAGCTCATTTTATTTACTTTTGAGACACATAGCCCAGGTTGACTTCAGATTCCCTCTGCAGTTGAGGATGACCCTGAATGACTGATCCTTCTGCTGTTACTTCCCAAGTGCTGTGCTTAGTATGTACAGAGAGCCATGGAAAGAAATTCTTTTTCTTTCTTTTTTTTTTTTTTTAAATTATCTCCTACATTTAAATTATGTGTGTCTCTGTGGGGTTATGCACAATGACAGAGGCCTGAAGAGGGTGTTGGATCCTCTGGAGCTGGAGTTACAGACAGTTGTGAGCTGTCAGACGAGGGCACTGGGAACTGAACTCAAGGGCGTTACATGCTGTTAGCCGTTGAGCCTTCTTTCCGTCCCCGAGAACTCCCTCACTGGAGTCTTCCGTAGCTGTGGTGATAAGGGAATCCCAGATATTGTGCTTTCATCTTCGTGCTTTGCCTGAGAGTTTGAAACAACGCTTGTGTCATTTCCCATTGAATACAAAAAGACAAAACCCTCCAATCAGTGTACGGTGTCTTTACACTAAGAAATCGTTCTGGCCCCGAGCTGGAGATTCAGGTAAGAGTTGTCACCAGGGGTGGTACAGGCCTGCCATCCTGGCATTCAGGAAGCAGAAGCAAGTGGGGCTCACTGCAAATTCAGGGGCAGCCTGAGCTAAGCAGTGAACTCTAGGCCAGCAAAGGCTGTGTAGTGAGAGCCAGTCTTGAAACAAAAGGAAACAAAGAGAAAGTGCTAGCCGGGCCAGGTGGCAAACACCTCATGTAATCCCAGCACTTGCAAGGCTCAAGCAGGAAGAGGGTATCAAGTCCAGCCTGGGCTACTCGGCTACATAGCCTTCGACACCCACTGTGAACCTGTTCCATAATGAAAGGGAAAGATGGGCCTGGAAATGTTGCTGAGTTGGTAGACTGCTTCTCCAGCACACACAGTGCTGGTTTATTTCTCAGCACCATAGAAAGCTGGGACTTAAAGTGATGTGAGCTAGAGTTTCAGTGAGGAAGGCTGGTCACGATAATACTTGCTAACTATGGAGTTTGAGGGCCTTTATCGTTTTTAGAGCACTTCATGAAGCGTTAAGAAGCCCAAGACACTTTTAGATAACAGACTACGCACCTTTGGTGATCTTGCTTCCAAAACATAATTCCCTTTCACTCAATTCCTTTGCATTTCTTGTCACATGCTGGTTTTATTAATAGCCTTCTACCTAGAGAGGAAACCCTGTCTGTGCCCTGTCTGTGCCAACTCAACAGTCCTGTGCATGCCGCTCGGACTCTGCTCTTTTGTATCTGTAAGCTGATGTTACTGGCCTGGTGAATTTGTAGCTATTCCTTGTGAGCTCCTTCAGACTGTCAAAATGCTAACAGAGGGCTTGTGGTTTTGTTCATAGCTTGTTTTAGTAACCCTGAATGGATTTATTTAAAGGTGCAACATTCTGAACTAATCTTCAGAAAGGATTAAAACATACATAGTCTAGGGAAAAGCCCCAAACTAATTTAAAAAATCTGTATTTTTAGGTCAGCAGCACAATGGCCATGGGAAAAGAAGAATTCTACAGCATATTTCCGGGGATCAAGGTGATTATATTTTCAGATCTGTAATAATGATGTTCTTCCATATAATGTATCTTATTGCTCAAAGGAAAAGCTAAGATGATTAAAAAAATAATGTGGAATGATGGCCAGGCATAGTGGTGCACATTTGTAATCTTGCACTTGCACTCAAGAGACAGAGGCAGCATGACTTCAATATTGGGTTCAGGGCCAGCCTGTTCCACATAGTGGGTTCCAGGATTTTCTGTTCCAAATAGTGGGTTCCAGGCCAGTCAGGGTTATACTGTGAGACCCTGTCTCAAAATAGCCACCATCACCACCACCACCAACAGAAACTTGGACTGGCAGGATCTTAGACTAAAGAATTCAATTGTGGTGGTTAGATTTTTGTCAACTTGGCCCAAACTAGAGTAATGTGGGAGGAGGTCACTTCAGGTGACAATACCTCCATCAGATTGGTGTATAGGCATGTCTGAACAGGTGTTTTCTTGATTGATTGGTGATTGATGTGGGAGGGCCTAACCCATGGTGGGCAGTGCTTCCCCTGGGTATGTGGCCCATGGAGGGATAAGCACCTCCATGGGGCTAGAGAGGTGGCTCAGTGGTTAAGAAAAAGCACTGACTGGTTAGACAGTGGACTTGAGAATACAGGTGGGCCTAATCCCCATCCTACTGACTAATTATCTGATTCTCATCTTTGTTGCTATATAGCTGAGACTATCCTTGAACTTGACCTACCTGCTTTCCAAGTAGCTAGGATTATAAGCATGTAGGCACTGTGCCTAGCTCTTGCCCTTTTTTGTTTGTATGTTTTGAACCCACTTTGTAGCCCTGGCTGGCTTGCAGCTCACCATGTATATAGTCCAGGCTGACCTTGAGCTCACAGAGATCTTCCTTTGCCTCCTGAACGCTTCGATTAAAGACGTGTGCTACTATGCCCGGCTTGTTTTTCTTTTTTCTTTTCTTTTTTTTTTTATTAACTTGAGTATTTCTTATATACATTTCGAGTGTTATTCCCTTTCCCAGTATCCGGGCAAACATCCCCCTCCCCCTCCCCTTCCTTATGGGTGTTCCCCTCCCAACCCTCCCCCCATTGCCGCCCTCCCCCCACCAGTCTAGTTCACTGGGGGTTCAGTCTTAGCAGGGCTTCCCCTTCCACTGGTGCTCTTACTAGGATATTCATTGCTACCTATGAGGTCAGAGTCCAGGGTCAGTCCAAGTATAGTCTTTAGTTAGTGGCTTAGTCCCTGGAAGCTCTGGTTGCTTGGCATTGTTGTACTTTTGGGGTCTCGAGCCCCTTCAAGCTCTTCCAGTTCTTTCTCTGATTCCTTCAACGGGGGTTCTATTCTCAGTTCAGTGGTATGCTGCTGGTATTCGCCTCTGTATTTGCTGTATTCTGGCTGTGTCTCTCAGGAGCGATCTACATCCGGCTCCTGTCGGTCTGCACTTCTTTGCTTCATCCATCTTGTCTAATTGGGTGGCTGTATATGTATGGGCCACATGTGGGGCAGGCTCTGAATGGGTGTTCCTTCAGTCTCTGTTTTAATCTTTGCCTCTCTCTTCCCTGCCAAGGGTATTCTTGTTCCCCTTTTAAAGAAGGAGTGAAGCATTCACGTTTTGATCATCCGTCTTGAGTTTCATTTGTTCTAGGCATCTAGGGTAATTCAAGCATTTGGGCTAATAGCCACTTATCAATGAGTGCATACCATGTATGTCTTTCTGTGATTGGGTTAGCTCACTCAGGATGATGTTTTCCAGTTCCAACCATTTGCCTACGAATTTCATAAAGCCGTTGTTTTTGATAGCTGAGTAATATTCCATTGTGTAGATGTACCACATTTTCTGTATCCATTCCTCTGTTGAAGGGCATCTGGGTTCTTTCCAGCTTCTGGCTATTATAAATAAGGCTGCAATGAACATAGTGGAGCACGTGTCTTTTTTATATGTTGGGGCATCTTTTGGGTATATGCCCAAGAGAGGTATAGCTGGATCCTCAGGCAGTTCAATGTCCAATTTTCTGAGGATCCTCCAGACTGATTTCCAGAATGGTTGTACCAGTTTGCAACCCCACCAACAATGGAGGAGTGTTCCTCTTTCTCCGCATCCTCGCCAGGATCTGCTGTCCCCTGAGTTTTTGATCTTAGCCATTCTCACTGGTGTGAGGTGAAATCTCAGGGTTGTTTTGATTTGCATTTCCCTTATGACTAAAGATGTTGAACATTTCTTTAGGTGTTTCTCAGCCATTCGGCATTCCTCAGCTGTGAATTCTTTGTTTAGCTCTGAGCCCCATTTTTTAATAGGGTTATTTGTTTCCCTGCGGTCTAACTTCTTGAGTTCTTTGTAAATTTTGGATATAAGGCCTCTATCTGTTGTAGGATTGGTAAAGATCTTTTCCCAATCTGTTGGTTGCCGTTTTGTCCTAACCACAGTGTCCTTTGCCTTACAGAAGCTTTGCAGTTTTATGAGATCCCATTTGTCGATTCTTGATCTTAGAGCATAAGCCATTGGTGTTTTGTTCAGGAAATTTTTTCCAGTGCCCATGTGTTCCAGATGCTTCCCTAGTTTTTCTTCTATTAGTTTGAGTGTGTCTGGTTTGATGTGGAGGTCCTTCATCCACTTGGACTTAAGCTTTGTACAGGGTGATAAGCATGGATCGATCTGCATTCTTCTACATGTTGACCTCCAGTTGAACCAGCACCATTTGCTGAAAATGCTATCTTTTTTCCATTGGATGGTTTTGGCTCCTTTGTCAAAAATCAAGTGACCATAGGTATGTGAGTTCATTTCTGGGTCTTCAATTCTATTCCATTGGTCTATCTGTCTGTCTCTGTACCAATACCATGCAGTTTTTATCACTATTGCTCTGTAATACTGCTTGAGTTCAGGGATAGTGATTCCCCCTGAAGTCCTTTTATTGTTGAGGATAGCTTTAGCTGTCCTGGGTTTTTTGTTATTCCAGATGAATTTGCAAATTGTTCTGTCTAACTCTTTGAAGAATTGGATTGGTATTTTGATGGGGATTGCATTGAATCTGTAGATCGCTTTTGGTAAAATGGCCATTTTTACTATATTAATCCTGCCAATCCATGAGCATGGGAGATCTTTCCATCTTCTGAGGTCTTCTTCAATTTCCTTCTTCAGTGTCTTGAAGTTCTTATTGTACAGATCTTTTACTTGCTTGGTTAAAGTCACACCGAGGTACTTTATATTATTTGGGTCTATTATGAAGGGTGTCGTTTCCCTAATTTCTTTCTCGGCTTGTTTCTCTTTTGTATAGAGGAAGGCAACTGATTTATTTGAGTTAATTTTATACCCAGCCACTTTGCTGAAGTTGTTTATCAGCTTTAGTAGTTCTCTGGTGGAACTTTTGGGATCACTTAAATATACTATCATATCATCTGCAAATAGTGATATTTTGACTTCTTCTTTTCCGATCTGTATCCCCTTGACCTCCTTTTGTTGTGTGATTGCTCTGGCTAGAACTTCAAGAACTATATTGAATAAGTAGGGAGAGAGTGGGCAGCCTTGTCTAGTCCCTGATTTTAGTGGGATTGCTTCAAGTTTCTCTCCATTTAGTTTAATGTTAGCAACTGGTTTGCTGTATATGGCTTTTACTATGTTCAGGTATGGGCCTTGAATTCCTATTCTTTCCAGGACTTTTATCATGAAGGGGTGTTGAATTTTGTCAAATGCTTTCTCAGCGTCTAAGGAAATGATCATGTGGTTTTGTTCTTTCAGTTTGTTTATATAATGGATCACGTTGATGGTTTTCCGTATATTAAACCATCCCTGCATACCTGGGATGAAGCCTACCTGGTCATGGTGGATGATTGTTTTGATGTGCTCTTGGATTCGGTTTGCCAGAATTTTGTTGAGTATTTTTGCGTCGATATTCATAAGGGAAATTGGTCTGAAGTTCTCTTTCTTTGTTGTGTCTTTGTATGGTTTAGGTATAAGAGTAATTGTGGCTTCGTAGAAGGTATTCGGTAGTGATCCATCTGTTTCAATTTTGTGGAATAGTTTGGATAATATTGGTATGAGGTCTTCTATGAAGGTTTGATAGAATTCTGCACTAAACCCGTCTGGACCTGGGCTCTTTTTGGTTGGGAGACCTTTAATGACTGCTTCTATTTCCTTAGGAGTTATGGGGTTGTTTAACTGGTTTATCTGTTCCTGATTTAATTTCGGTACCTGGTATCTGTCTAGGAAATTGTCCATTTCCTGAAGATTTTCAAGTTTTGTTGAATATAGGTTTTTATAGTAAGATCTGATGATTTTTTGAATTTCCTCTGAATCTGTTGTTATGTCTCCCTTTTCATTTCTGATTTTGTTAATTTGGACGTACTCTCTGTGTCCTCTTGTTAGTCTGGCTAAGGGTTTATCTATCTTGTTGATTTTCTCAAAGAACCAACTTTTGGTTCTGTTGATTCTTTCTATGGTCCTTTTTGTTTCTACTTGGTTGATTTCAGCTCTGAGTTTGATTATTTCCTGCCTTCTACTCCTCCTGGGTGTATTTGCTTCTTTTTGTTCTAGAGCTTTTAGGTGTGCTGTCAAGCTGCTGATATATGTATGCTGTCTCCTGTTTCTTTCTGCAGGCACTCAGCACTATGAGTTTTCCTCTTAGCACAGCTTTCATTGTGTCCCATAAGTTTGGGTATGTTGTACCTTCATTTTCATTAAATTCTAAAAAGTTTTTAATTTCTTTCTTTATTTCTTCCTTGACCAGGTTATCATTGAGTAGAGCATTGTTCAATTTCCAAGTATATGTGGGCATTCTTCCTTGATTGTTATTGAAGACCAGTTTTAGGCCGTGGTGGTCCGATAGCACGCATGGGATTATTTCTATCTTTCTGTACCTGTTGAGGCCCGTTTTTTTACCAATTATATGGTCAATTTTGGAGAAAATACCATGAGGAGCTGAGAAGAAGGTATATCCTTTTGCTTTAGGATAGAATGTTCTATAAATATCCGTTAAGTCCATTTGGCTCATGACTTCTCTTAGTCTGTCAACATCACTGTTTAATTTCTGTTTCCATGATCTGTCCATTGATGAGAGTGGGGTGTTGAAATCTCCCACTATTATTGTGTGAGGTGCAATGTGTGTTTTGAGCTTTAGTAAGGTTTCTTTTATATATGTAGGTGCCCTTTTATTTGGGGCATAGATATTTAGGATTGAGAGTTCATCTTGGTGGATTTTTCCTTTGATGAATATGAAGTGTCCTTCCTTATCTTTTTTGATGACTTTTAGTTGAAAATTGATTTTATTTGATATTAGAATGGCTACTCCAGCTTGCTTCTTCTGACCATTTGCTTGGAAAATTGTTTTCCAGCCTTTCACTCTGAGGTAATGTCTGTCTTTGTCTCTGAGGTGTGTTTCCTGTAGGCAGCAGAATGCAGGGTCCTCGTTGCGTATCCAGTTTGTTAATCTATGTCTTTTTATTGGGGAGTTGAGGCCATTGATGTTGAGAGATATTAAGGAATAGTGATTATTGCTTCCCGTTATATTCATATTTGGATGTGAGGTTATGTTTGTGTGCTTTCATTCTCTTTCTTTTGTTGCCAAGACGATTTGTTTCTTGCTTCTTCTAGGGTATAGCTTGCCTCCTTATGTTGGGCTTTACCATTTATTATCCTTTGTAGTGCTGGATTTGTAGAAAGATATTGTGTAAATTTGTTTTTGTCATGGAATATCTTGGTTTCTCCATCTATGTTAATTGAGAGTTTTGCAGGATACAGTAGCCTGGGCTGGCATTTGTGTTCTCTTAGGGTCTGTATGACATCAGTCCAGGATCTTCTGGCCTTCATAGTTTCTGGCGAGAAGTCTGGTGTGATTCTGATAGGTCTGCCTTTATATGTTACTTGACCTTTTTCCCTTACTGCTTTTAATATTCTTTCTTTATTTTGTGCGTTTGGTGTTTTGACAATTATGTGACGGGAGGTGTTTCTTTTCTGGTCCAATCTATTTGGAGTTCTGTAGGCTTCTTGTATGTCTATGGGTATCTCTTTTTTTAGGTTAGGGAAGTTTTCTTCTATGATTTTGTTGAAGATATTTACTCGTCCTTTGAGCTGGGAGTCTTCACTCTCTTCTATACCTATTATCCTTAGGTTTGATCTTCTCATTGAGTCCTGGATTTACTGTATGTTTTGGACCAGTAGCTTTTTCCGCTTTACATTATCTTTGACAGTTGAGTCAATGATTTCTATGGAATCTTCTGCTCCTGAGATTCTCTCTTCCATCTCTTGTATTCTGTTGGTGAGGCTTGTATCTACAGCTCCTTGTCTCTTCTTTTGGTTTTCTATATCCAGGGTTGTTTCCATGTGTTTTTTCTTGATTGCTTCTATTTCCATTTTTAATTCCTTCAACTGTTTGATTGTGTTTTCCTGGAATTCTTTCAGGGATTTTTGCGATTCATCTCTGTAGGCTTCTACTTGTTTATTAATGTTTTCCTGTGTTTCCCTAAGGGAGTTCTTCACGTCTTTCTTGAAGTCCTCCAGCATCATGATCAAATATGATTTTGAAACTAGATCTTGCTTTTCTGGTGTGTTTGGATATTCCATGTTTGTTTTGGTGGGAGAATTGGGCTCCGATGATGCCATGTAGTCTTGGTTTCTGTTGCTTGGGTTCCTGCGCTTGCCTCTCGCCATCAGATTATCTCTAGTGTTACTTTGTTCTGCTATTTCTGACAGTGGCTAGACTGTCCTATAAGCCTGTGTGTCAGGAGTGCTATAGACCTGTTTTCCTCTCTTTCAGTCAGTTATGGGGACAGAGTGTTCTGCTTTCGGGCGTGTAGTTTTCCTCTCTACAGGTCTTCAGCTGTTCCTGTGGGCCTGTGTCTTGAGTTCACCAGGCAGCTTTCTTGCAGCAGAAAGGGTGGTCTTACCTGTGGTCCCGAGGCTCAAGTTCGCTCGCGGGGTGCTGCCCACGGGCTCTCTGTGGCGGCAGCAACCAGGAATACCTGCACCGCCCCTTCCGGGAGCTTCAGTGCACCAGGGTTCCAGATGGCCTTTGGTGTTTTCCTCTGGCGTCCGAGATGTGTGTGCAGAGAGCAGTCTCTTCTGGTTTCCCAGGCTTGTCTGCCTCTCTGAAGGTTCAGCTCTCCCTCCCACGGGATTTGGGTGCAGAGAACTGTTTATCCGGTCTGTTTCCTTCTGGTTCTGGTGGTGTCTCACGCACAGGGGTCCTGCCGCTCCTGGGCCCTCCCCCACGGGAGCCCAGAGGCCTTATACAGTTTCCTCTTGGGCCAGGGATGTGGGCAGGGGTGGGCAGTGTTGGTGGTCTCTTCCGCTCTGCAGCCTTAGGAGTGCCCACCTGACCAGGCGGTGAGGTCTCTTTCCCACAGGGTCTGGGAGCAGAGAGCTGCTGCGGGCCGGGATCCGCGGGTGTGGGTTTTTTCTTTTTTTTTCTTCTTCTTTTTCTTTTTCTTTTTTCTTTTTTTCGGAGCTGGGGACCGAACCCAGGGCCTCGCGCTTGCTAGGCAAGCGCTCTACCACTGAGCTAAATCCCCAACCCCCCGGCTTGTTTTTCAAATTGCAGTGTTATACTGGACTCTACAATGCATTCACAGCGAAGGCTATTCTGGTAGGCAGCAATCATGTAGCCACACAGCTGTGAACAGCAGTGATCGTAGGCATTGGATGAACCTTCCAAAAAGGAAAACCATTCCCTGAAATAGATATATAGTGACCAGAACATCATTGTCTTAGTTAGGGACACTATTGCTGTGATGAAAAACCATTACCAAAAGCAACTTGGGGAGGAAAAAGTTAATTTCACTCACAGTTCCATATAACAAACAGTTCATCATCAAAAGCCATGAAGGCAGGAACTCACACAGGGCAGGAACCTGTAGGCAGGGGATGATGCAGAGACCATGGAAGGATGTTACTTAACTGGCTTGCTCCTACTGCCTTGCTCAGCCTGCTCCCTTATAGAACTCAGAACCATCATCTCAGCCAGTGGCAGGACCACCCACAATGGGCTGTGCCCTCCCCCATTGATCACTAAAGAAATGTCTTAAGCTAGATCTTATGGAGGCATTTTTCTTAACTAAGGCTCCCTCCACTCCAATGACTCTTGCTTTTAACAGGCAGACATAAAACTAGCCAGTACAATCATACTCTTTAAGATCAGATGCCACCCAGAGGTGGTAGCTTCCACTTAGAATAGCAGTGATTGAGAGTTCACTAATCAGGGTCAGGAATTCAAGGCCACATTTGGCTGTATAGTGAGCTTGAAGGTAGCATGGTGTCTCAGAGTTTTACTGCTGTGAGCAGACACCATGACCAAGGCAACTCTTATAAGGCCAACATTTAATCGGGGCTGGCTTACCGGTTCAGTCCATTATCATCAAGGCGGGAGCATGGCAGCATCCAGGCAGCCATGGTGCAGGAGGAGCTGAGAGCTCTATATCTTCATCTGAGGGCCATTAGGAGAAGGCTGCCCCTCACATGGTTAGGAGGAAGGTCTCATTGCCCACCCCTACAGTGACACACTTCCAACAAGGCCACACCTCCTGATGGTGCTACACTCCCTGGGCCAAGCATATCCAAATGACCACAAATGGGCTATAGGAGATTCTGTTTTAAAACAAACAGTAAACCTAGATGTAAGCAAAGGAAGACTTGACGCTCCCCGTCTTTGATGGGTAAAGCGGGGATAGCCTGAGCAACCAAGATGCTGCACTGGACCCTCTTCCTTCACTGTCCCAGACTCAGTGACTACCTGCCCATCTGTGCCAGTAGCCACCGTGCTGGCCAAGGGCTGCTCAGGGATTGGGAACATTACGGTGTAGGCCACATAGATTTATGTTCTGTATTTTCTCTGTAGGACAAGCCCTGAAAGAGATCCTCTCATTCTTCTCTCTCGGAAAAATCCAAAACTCGTTGATGCAGAATACACCAAAAACCAGGCCTGGAAGTCTATGAAAGTAATCAGCTACCGTCTGAATCGAACCGCGGCAGCGCTGACTCTAAGAACGTTGCCCTCTGGGTAGCGTTTGAGATTAGGTTTCCTCTCGGTGGTGAGATGAGTGCAGAGCAGGCCCCGTGCAGTGGTGCTAGCGTTCGTGTAAACCGCCGTCTCCGGGCCTTGCCCGCTGTGCTAAGTGTCAGTAACCCTAAAGAGCTGAGTTTATAAGTCTTTCCTGGGAGCGGCCAGATCTAACTGTGGGGCTACCCAGGGCCTTACCGCCTGGCCTGCTGTGGCAGCGAGGGAGCAGTGGAGCAGCTCCAGTGCGACTATTCTAGCTATTATTTATAGCCACCAAAATTTGAATTTTGTGTGAAATGGGAATTCCATGTGAAATTTGAATTTTATGTCATTTTTTCTTTCTACTTTCTTTTTCTTCTTGTTTGTTTTTAATTATGAGACGGTGTTATAATGTAGTTCTGGCTGTCCTGGAACTCACTATGCAGAACTGGCCTCGAACTCACAGAGATCCATCTCCCTCTTCTGAGTTCTGGGATTAAAGTCATGTGCCACCACACCTGCATTTCATGTAATTTTCACATATCAAAAATATTTTCTTTCCCTTTTTTTAATTCCAGTCACTTGAAAATGAAAATATCTAGTCCACGAGTTTTATACCACTATGTGGTGCTGTGGGCACCTGACTTAAATGAATGGTTCTCAATGGCCGTAGAGAGCTTAAACAGTGAGCTAAATCTGGGGCCCAGGTTGCAGGAATCCTCATCTCACTAAAATCTGAAAAATGCGGCCTTTAGCTTTGAAGTCCATCTGTCCTGACTGTGACTTCTTGCCTTAAGAAAGAACTTAAAGTCCTAATTTCCTCGTTTGCAATGTCAACAGAGCATATAAGAAGAAAGCTTTAAGATTCATGGAGGGAAACCTCAGTGTATATCTGCAAAGGATGCATTTTTTACATTAGTCTCATTTGTACTTTTTTGTTGTGTTGCTGTACTGGGGTTTGAACCCTTGCCTTAGAATGCTAGACAGACACTGTATCCTATAGCTATACACCATTAGCCCATGACTGTTTAATTTAGAAGTTTTATTTTGTGTATGAGTGTTTTGCCTGCAAGTATGGATGTGCACATATGGATATGTGCCTGGTGACTGCTGGAGTTGTGGACATTTGTAAGCTGCCAGGAGGAAGCTTGGACCTGAGCCCAGCTCCTCTGTAAGAGCAGCAAGAACTCTTAACTACTGAGCCATCTCTCCAGCCTCGTCCTTAGCCTGCCTTACACAGTTTTAATCAAGCAGGAGCAGATGACAAAAGAAACAAAAAAGAAACAAAAAAATGCATAGGAATTCAAGGGCATCCTCAGTTACTGACTTTGAGCCTAACCTGGGCTACGAAACCCTGTGTGAAAAACGAGACAGAGAAAGGACAGCAAAAACAAAGAAATGAAAGAGTGCATTAATTCAGTGCACATGTGCTCAGCGTCTTCTGTGGAGGGAGACAGGGAAGTAAAGAGAAAAGGGTCAGCAGAGGGTGGACAGCTGCAAATGACTGCTGCCTAATGGGGATTAGAGCTTGGTGTGCTGGATCTGTGACTTAGGGTTCCATTGCTGTGAAGAGACCGTGACCAAGGCAACTCCTATTAAGGAAAACCTTTAACTGGGGCTGGCTTACAGTTCAGAGATTTAGTTCCTTATCACCATGGCGAGAAGCATGGCAGCAGGCAAGCAGGCATGGTGCAGGAGGAGCCAAGAGTTCTGTCTTGGGGGAACTCTTCTGCACTGGGTGAAGCTTGAGCACTAGGAGTCCAGGAAGCTTGTCTACATGGTGACACGCTCCCTCCAACAAGGCCACACTCAATAGTGTCACTCCCTGTGGGCCAGGCATATTTAAACCACCACAATCTGCGTTATCACCACGACCATCATCATCATCATTTTTCTTTAAGAAATTTAGGAAGCTGGATTTTTATTACTGATGGGTGGATTTTGAGGTTGTGTCTTCTGTAGCCTAAGCTGGCCTTGAGTTTTTTTATGTAGCTGAGGGTGACCTTGAACTCCTGATTTTCCTGCCTCTACCTTCACTTGCACTTCAGTAAAATACCCCATTGGGATTACAGGCACCGTCTGGGCTGCCAGGCCACAGATGTGGGCTTCTGTGAGAAGTGTCACGCCACCTAGTGAAAAGGTGGCAGTGGCTTGCATATTTACTTGTCAGTCCTTTCCAGACCCAGCAAAGGTCTTTGTGAGTTCCAACCATAAGCCCCATAAGCCAGCACTCATGACCTATGTGTGTATGTGAGGTTCCCAGAGGGAGGTGGGCTATACACCATGGCCTCTTAGCTCAAAAGATGGTAGCATGACTTCAGGTGAGTTCAGACTGTAAAACCAAATAGACCTGAGTCAAACCCTGTTGCTGTTGTTCAAGATCACGTGACAGTGAGCAAGTCCCAGCTTGAAACCTTTGGTTTAGTGAAGAGAGTAATGTCTCCTGGGAATGTTAGGTTCATTATGATACTTAAACGAGGTTATGTTGGTGAAATGTTTTAACAGCGTATCTGCCCATAAATGCTATTGCTAGTGCTGATAACTTCCTATTCCCCTACAGGATACTTTGGGAAAGCCAGCCGCTAAGGATGTGCATCTTATAGATCACTGCAAATACAAGTAAGACATCCCCCCCACCCCCTTTTTGGTTTCTCTGTTGTAGCCCAGGCTGTCCTGAAACTTACTCTGTAGATCAGGCTGGCCTCAGAGATCCACCTGCTTCTGCCGCCACAACCCAGCCTAGTTACTTATGTCTATATTGCCTTTGAAATGCTTCCCTTTAGAGACTTTAATCCTAAAGTATCATGTTAATTAATTTGGTTGGCTTTTACTGAGGCATTCAGGGCACTGAGCTGAGTCCAGTGGGGACTATAGAGAAGAGTGAAACATGGTTCCCTAACTGATTCACATTAATTAACTCGTCAGGATCACCTCTCTCCACAACACTTGCCCCCATAGTTAGGTCACATGTATACCCCGGTAGTAACTGTTAAAATGAAGGCTATAGTGATAGCACAGTAGTAGACATGTGTGTGTGTGTGTGTGTGTGTGTGTGTGTGTGTGTGTGTGTGTGTGTGTGTTACAGGAGGCCCTAGGTTCATTCCCAACATTGTAACAAACAGACAAACATCATAATGAAATACCAGCACTAAGGATGAGCTAAGAAGGTAAACTGAGGCTTGGAGGACAGTTAGGGTGTTGGAGGTAAGCACAATGGCTATACCCAGCAGTAGGGTAAGTTCTCCTCCATTAGAGACAGGTACGTATATGAGAAATGCTGAGACGAGAACAGCCTTTGCTTAGAGAGCTTTCCCAGGGAGCTTCTCGGAGGATTGATTAGCTTGTTCTCCCTGCACTTTGGAAGAAGAGGGTGATGTCTGGGAAGAGGGACCCTCTTTGACTTGATGAATTACACAAGGGGAGACAAAAAGATTGGGAGCCTGACCTACTGCATAACTCAGTATATAACCAAGGATGAACTTGAACTCCTGACCCTCCTGCCTCCACCTCCCGAATGCTGGGATTGTAGGCATGCTCTCTTAGGCCCACTGTGGAATAGTTTCTTCTCAAAGTATATTTTTGACATGTATTTACTTCATGTTGAGTGTATGTGTCCTAATGCATACATGTGGAGGTCATACTACTATAACTCGCTGGGGACGGTTCTCCCCTACACCCTATGGGCTCTGGAAATTTAATGAGAGCACCAGTGGAGCCATTTTTTATAGCCCAGTTTTTTGTTGTTGTTGGGGTTTTTTTGTTTGTTTGTTTTTTGGGTTTTTTTTTTTTTTTGCTGTTGTTTTTGGGTTTTTTTGTGTTTTTTTTTACATTATTTGTTCTTTTTTAACTTTTGTTTTTAGTGTACACCATTGAACATCTTTTTTATGTAAGTCTGAAGTCTATTAAAAACCAAACCAAAACCTATTTCTTTCTGATCCTGTTTTCCACCCAGCACACAGCTGCTGGCCTCATATAGCTCTTTCTGGAGAAATTATTTCCTCTTGTTTACCTGACATTCCTGGAACACCTGCAGCTCCAACCCAGGAAAAGCAAGGAATTTATGGAAACTGCACAGATACACACTCATGTGTCCCTGAAGACTGAGAATAGGGCATGATGGCTCAGTGCCTACAATCTCAGCACTTGTGAGGATAAGGCAGGAGGATTTCTGTGAGTCCAAGGCCAGCCAAGGTAAAACGTGAGGCCATGTTATAGGTGGGGTTCCCATTGCTGTAATTAAACATCATAACCGAAATCCACTTGGGTTTATTTCAATTTATAGCCTATAGTTCATCATCCAGGGAAATTAGGGCAGGAATTCATGGCAGAAACCTGAAGCCGGGGACCAAAGCAGAGGCCATGGAGGGATGTTACTTACTGCTTGCTTCCCAGGCCTGCTTAGCCTCCTTCCTTATATAACCCAGGACCACCTGCCCATGGGTGGCACCACCCACAGGAGCTGGGCTTTCCCTTGTCAGTCAATCAAGGGAATACCCTACAGAGCTGTCTATAGGCAAACCAATGGAGGATGTTTCTTAATTGAGACTCCTTCCCAAATGACTCTAGTCAGTGTCAAGCTTAGAACTAGCCAGCATATCCTTTCTCAAACAATAAACGAAAAGATACAATTAGAAAGGGAAGGAGGGAAGCCATAAAAGCAGAGCTGGGAGTGAGGGGAGGGGGAATGGGAAAGGTTCTGTTCGTGGTAGCAGCTATGTAAAGTGAAGTGTGCTTTCTTCACTTTGCAGATACCTGTTTAATTTCCGAGGTGTAGCTGCAAGTTTCCGGTTCAAACACCTCTTCTTGTGTGGCTCGCTGGTCTTCCATGTTGGTGATGAGTGGGTTGAGTTCTTCTACCCACAGCTAAAGCCCTGGGTTCACTACATCCCAGTCAAAACAGACCTCTCCGATGTCCAGTAAGTACTCATCGTAAGTGCAGCCACTGACGTTGGAGCGCTTTAATTTAAAGTGCCATTTCTCCGGGTGCCTCCTTAGCACAGTGGGCAGTGCGTCAGCCTCATAAAGCGCCACTTCTAACATAACATGCAGATGAACTGAAAGGGCTTGGATCTTTCAACCACTGAGGATAGTTGGTGTTGTCATGTTGTCCATAGGATTTCAGGTACAGCATGAGAGTTGTCTAAGTGAAGCCCTGGCAGAGAGCCATGTTCATGCCGGGAGGAGATAGAAAAGGGTGTGAAGGGCCAGAACTGAAGCCAGTTCCCTCCTCTGGCTGGAACGAGGATTTGGAGACAAGTTTGAAATTTGCACTTTTTATTCCTATTCTGGGTGGGGAGCGGAGGGAATGCACGCCTGTGAAATAGCGTATGCACATGCCAGTGCGTGTGCGAGCTGGTCAGAGAGCAACTTCCAGGAGCCTGCTCTCGCCCCTCCCCCTTGCTCAGGCGGTGTCATTTCTATTGAGGGGCTGCATGCTCACCTTGCCGGCTGTCCAGCTTCTCGCAGGTTTTCCCGTCCCTGCCTCTTGCCGAGGTTACGGATGCACACCGCCACATCCAGCTTGTCAGTGGTTTCAAGGGCAGCTCCTCAGGCTTCTGCTGTCACCTGCTGAGCCATTTCTCTGGCCTCAGAAATTATTCTTCACATTTGATTTCTTTTCTTTTTTTTTTTTTTGTGATTGTCATTTTTGTTTTTTCTTTCTCAAAAATATATCCCAAGCTTATGTAGTAGAATTAGCATAATAAGTGAGAGCCAACCATCTACTTTTACCTTTTTTTTGACATGGTTTTGTGTAATTCAGGCTGCCTTCCATGTGCTGGGAATATCGGCATACACCACGATTCCTGGGTTGGTTGGGTTTACTGTTTTCTTTGCTATTACTTTATCTATTTAGGAATCCTAGTCTCTTTGCTTTAAAGAATTGGCTATCAGGCCAGCAAGCTCCAGGGATCCATCACTCTCTACCTTCTTAGCACAGGGATTAAAAGACAAGCCACCATACCTGACTTCTCATGTGGGTCTTGGGCCCAAACCCAGGTCCCTGTGCTTTTGTGGTGAATACATTAGCAGCTGAGCCATTCCCCCCAAACTTGGCAGTGTCGTGATTCTTGTCTTTTTAGGGAGCTGTTGCAGTTTGTGAAAGCAAATGATGATCTTGCTCAGGAAATTGCTAAAAGGTAAGCTCTATTCATCTGTCCTTTCTTGTCCATCTCATCTGTCCCAAAGTTTTCTACGTATAGTTACCATGATGATGTCCATACCTCAGCTTCATTGCAAAGGCAGTCCAGAGCGAAAGCTGCCCTGGAGGCAAACAGCACACATATTCGCCAGTGTTCCATAGCTACACAGTAGATTCCTCTCCACAAGAGGTGCTTAATTTTAAATTGCATGTGTATTTGTGTCTATGTGTGGGATGCGTGTGTCAGTGCTAGTGCCCAGGAGGTCAGAGGCATAGAACCCCTAGAGCTGGAATTAGAGGTACACATGCTCCATTGCAAGAGTAGTAGTAACTCTTAGCCACTGAAGCCCCTCTCCAGGCCCTACACTTCAGTCTTTGAGGAACTAAGATAAACGTTTTTAGCCGGGCATGGTGACTCACACCTGTAATCCCAGCAACGGAGAGACCGAATCAAGAAAATTGCTTTGAGTTCCAAGATAGCCGGGGCTGTCTCAAAACTCCAGACCAGTACCAAAACAAAACAACAAAACTCAAGTGCTTAAAAGTGAATATTAGCTGCTTAATAATGCTTGCTTTTAAGAAACAAATGTTAAGTTTATAACCCTTAGTTATAGGGTTGTTTGTGAGAAGCAGGCGAGTTAATTCAAATAAAATACTTGGAATGAGGCTCATGATAAAGTACCCAACCATATGTAGCCTGTGATATAAAATATTCTTGTTGATCTTCTGTCTAGGGGAAGCCAGTTCATCATAAACCATTTGCAGATGGATGACATCACTTGTTACTGGGAGAACCTCTTGACTGAATATTCCAAATTCCTGTCCTATAATGTAACAAGAAGAAAAGATTATTATCAGATCATTCCCAGACGTTTGAAAACTGAACTGTAGTGTCCATCACAGGACCAGAATCCTGACTATGGATCTGAGATGCTCTGTGGTGAAATACCATGATCATGCTGCCTATACCTTGAACACCTTTGGCCGAGCCAAACATCCAGTTTTCCTTATCATGTTGAAGCCAGAGGAACTCTTGAGAAAGATCTAGTACATGTATAATGAGCAGAAATTTAACAGCTCAGCTCTTTGAATCATGAAATAAGGATTTGGAACTGCGTTCTATCTTTCATTTTCTTTTGATCACTCACAGCTTGTGCCTCAGGTCGGCTACATCATCACTGTGAACCTGACTGGGTCCATGTAAGATGCTCTTTGTCCTACTATTTGGAGCAGACCATCGTTTGGAACTAGTACCATACACTAGCAATTATGAAGTTATTTTAGGCTTGATCTCTATTGCTTTATTTTAATGTAGAAATCCTTTGGAGTTTGTGAAGAAATCCCACAGCGATCATTTCCTCTGGAGTCTAAGGAAACAGTGGCTGTGCCATGAGTGCCATCGGAGGTCTCCTTTGTAAACTCAGGAGGTTTCCACAATGCCTCAGTTGCATAATAACTTCTGCAGTTGGATTTCAAATTTCCATTTTGTGCCTTCATGCCCTTTTTATTCTCTCTAATGGAGAAGAAGAGAAATTTCCTAGTACATTCAGGAAGTAGTCTCATTAAAGAACTGTGCCCCTGCAATGCTAGCACTTCTGAGGAAGAGGCAGGAAGATGAGTTCGTGGCCACCATCAGCTGCACAAGACTTGTTCAAGGAGAGCCTGGCTACATGAGGTCTTGCCTCATAAACTTGAACTCACACACATCTTTTATTTTGGCATCTTAAATTAGTAGCAGCAGGACCACCTCAGTTTGCAGAGTCGACAGTCTTCATCTGTGAACATCAGAAGTGGCAATTTGTAGAGCATCTATCGGCTTTTGCTTTTACTCCTGTATTAAGTATTATTGGAGTACTTCCTTATCCCCCTTCTGAAAAAGGATGTGTGGACAATTTATTTCAAGTTACAGCTCCAGCATCACCTCTGAACCTCACCCCCTTGAGTCGGGGCTCGGGCCGTACTGTGTGCCATTGTGCTGCTTCCTAGTTACTTGGCGGTTCCTCCCATTGTTTTGTAAGCTTGTAGATGGATGAGAGTGATGCTTCCCTGCTCCTGATGTCTCCTTTATCAGAGCAATGCCTCAGGCAGAGTAATCACTGAACAACTACTGGGGGATGAGTGAGTGGGGAATGGATGGATATACTCGTCTGGCTTAACCGAATCCTACCTTAAGTTACCTGGTTACTTGCCCCAGTGGGGATGAGATACATTGTACGAAATGGGTCAGTACAGATCCTCACTTGCCCTCTCAGGTAGTGAGGAGTATCTGTTTTTAAAGACAACACAAGTTCCTCAGATCTTACACTTACCTGTGTACCTCACTGCAGGTGGTATGAGAATGCTGTGTAACAAACAGTTTGGGAAGCATATGCCTTTGAAAACAGTTTGTATTCTCATACTTTGAAGATGTTGTTATCATTAATACTAGCTCGGTCTCAAGCTTAACCATTTGCTCCTCGAAAATGTATTTACTATAGAAAAGGTTACAATTGTTTTCAATATAACTAAATATATGTTTTGTAAGAGTTGTACTTGGTGAACCTGGGAAAGGGAACCTGCTGACTCAAGAGAAAACTGACCATGGAAAAAGCTGTTTAGTTTGATGAGCAGAACTCTGCTGTGCTGAGGGACAAGCAGGTTAGCAAGTCCATGTCCTGAGGATG
Organism: Rattus norvegicus; assembly: GCF_021556685.1. NCBI lineage: Eukaryota > Metazoa > Chordata > Mammalia > Rodentia > Muridae > Rattus > Rattus norvegicus. Next base: position 75,976,796 of record NC_141544.1, read on the forward strand.
AGAGAGCTGTGTACGTTAGAGTGTATTTTGGCTACTCCCCATACCAACATTTTGACTGACAGTATTGCTTTGAGGCCTTTGAAGATCAGAGTACAGAAGAGGCAGAGTTTCTCTACTGGTAAAGGAAGGTAAGCCATGATAGCTTGGGGAATGTGGGAGGCTGACAGAGTGAGAGATGGAGAGAGGTGAGGCAGAGAAGTGAGGTGAACCATGGCCAAGGTCCTAGGGAAATTCTGGGTGGCAAAGGCAGCTTTGAATCTTTGGGCAAGGATGTAGCTCAGTGGCAGGACACTTCCCTGGCACAGGATCACCTCCCAGTACCACCTAAATGAAATCAGTCGCCAGTTGCCCAAAGAGAAAAAGCTGTAGAGTTCGTGAAACCTATCTGGTACTAAGACTTTGTGTCTACAGGGTACAGGATCCTGGGAACATTTGAGTTATATGTAATGATTTTTAACATTTTATTTCATATATTTTTATGTATTTTATGTATGTACTCTGTCTTCATGTACATCAGAAGGGGAAATCCGATCCCATTACAGATGGCTGTGAGCCACCATGTGGTTGCTGGGAATTGAACTCAGGACCCCTGGAAGAGCAGTCAGTGCTCTTAACCACTGAGCCATCTCTCTAGCCCTTATATGTAAATGATTTTGTTAGTTTTTGCCCAACCTTTGCCCTGTCCCCATTCATGTCTACCTGATTCTAGAAAGACTCTAGCTCAAGGTCTGAGGATCATTCCTAGGACCTCAAGGATATCAAATAAACGCACTCAGCTTTTCTTACATGTAAGCTAGACAGGCAGTACATACATTTCTTTGGGCTTTCAGGCCCTGGGACCCTGATCTCAGTGCTCACATCTAAAAATCAGACCAAGCAGGCATCTAGCTAGAGCCAGGAATTGGGGTCTGAATTCTTCATCATCATTTAATTACCTGAGGCAGGTGGATGGCTTAGATAGAGGCCTTCCTGGTCTTCAGAGCTAATTACAGGACAGCCAGGGGTATACAAGAGAAACCCTATCTTGGACACCCCCCCCCCCCAAGGATAATTACTTAACACCTACTTCATGGTATAGACTGATTGGTAATTCATAAGTACAGAGATGAGTACGCAGCTTAAGTCCTTGACATATCAGCAATAGGCAAGTATACCAGTGCAGTAAATGGGATGGGGGTTTCATTTAAGGCACTTTTCTGAACCTCATCTGTAGAGATGCCCCACAATCAGTTCCCCAGATACTGTCGATATATCCTTATGAAAGTTTGTAGTCACTTATTTAGGTACACGGTGGAAGTGATACACCACTGAGCTGTATATCCAGTGTGGAACTAGAAAAGAGAAAAGCAGGTGAAGGGGTTTGCAAAGACTGAGATGTGGAACAACCAATAACTAAATTACACAAATCAATTGGGAATATTTTACCTTGGTAAACGTTTTTGATTTTTGTCTTGGTGTTAAAAAGTTGTGGGTACAGGAGTCCAGAATTGGGTGTACGATACTCTAGAGTTGGTGTACAGGTGGTTTTGAGATATCTGACAGGTGGCAGGAACCATGCTGTGGTTTTTAGCTGGTCTTGTGAAGCCCTGGTGGCCTCGTATATGGCCAAATCAGGTCTTGAACTGATAATCTGCTTGCACCACTTCCGAAAGGCTGAAATTACAGACATGCCCACTTCATCCAGTGAGAGTGCATTCCAATGTTAACTAACTAGACTTGGAAGCACGACAGCAGAAAGTAACATGAGACAATAGTTGGAGTTATTAAACAACTCTAGATCTTTTGCCGTCTCAAGAGCAGTAAACATACGGATACTTGCATTGGAAGCCACGTTATGGGAAAGAAATGCCCACAGCTGATATTTCAAAATGAGTTTTTTTTTTTTTTTTTTTTGGTTCTTTTTTTCGGAGTTGGGGATCGAACCCAGGGCCTTGCGCTTCCTAGGCAAGCGCTCTACCACTGAGCTAAATCCCCAACCCCTCAAAATGAGTTTTCAAATCTCGAACCTATTCGGGTGCACCTTAATGATCAGGGAAAGGGGGGGGGGGGCTCTGCTCGGGGCAGGAAGCTTCCCCCGGCTCACCGGGTGGGCGTGACTTAAAAGCACTTCGCTTGTTTCTTTCCCTCACTGCACCTGCTCTGAATTCTATGCGACTTTCTGCATCTTAAATGAGCTATCTCACTTAAGTCCCTGAACACCTCAAGCTGAGCAGGCTCAGAAGACCACAGCGACGGTGCGCAAACACCTTAGGACCTTACTTAGATGAACGAAACAACCGCCAACTCACTTCCGGGCCGCGGCCGTCCGCCCTTCCCGCCCCTAGCCCTACCGGAAGAGCCTTCAGCCTTTCGTTGTCCTGACCCTTGGCCTTTGCACGCTGGGGGTGGGACTTCCGCTCTCTTGTTTCCGAGAGCTTCCGGAAGTGAGCCGGCTGGGGACCGGATGTGAGGTTCAGTGTCCCGAAGGGTTCCCTGGTGGGCTGTGTGGGTCACCCTCTCCCACGGTGTCCGCCGACCCTAGGGTGTCTGTCTCTCTGCGGATAGGAGGGCGCCATGGAGGCGCCGCCGCCTGCGCCTCGCAGCCGCCTTTGTGGAGCCTGGGGTCCTTTCCCCCGAGTCTTTGCTGCGGGTGCTGTGGCTGCGGATTCCCAAAGCTTTGTGGAGGATCCGGAGCTGCGTTCTTATGTCTCAGACCCCGGTTCCTCGGAATCCGGATGGGACCGCCTCCGGCAGCTGTTTGTCAAAGAGTAAAAATACCTCGGGTGTGTGGGGAGGGTTGCTTGCGGGATACCCGCAGGGAAGCTGAATGTTCTCTGCCCTGATAGCGTCCTTATGTCCAACCTGGTTGATTGACACGCAGGCTTTTGAGTCAGACTCATTCAGAGTCATACTGTTAAAACAGTATCGTTCTAGTGATACTAATACTTAATTTTACATATTGGAAAAATTGGACTAATCCGATTATTGTCATGTAGTATCACTGAGGACTATTATTTATTTAGAACTCTACAATATTATTGTTTTTTCGTATTTCATTTGGTCCCGAACTTTGATTTTTCTTTGCCAGTATATACGCCAAAAGTGGGAAGGACAGAGAAAATTGTCAATTTATTGTTATTTTACATAAGAAATAAAGTGATAACTGTTCTCTCCTTCCATCCTCTCTGATCCTTGTTCCCACCTCCATTTTTCAGAAATACGTGTATATGTGGGTCTGTATTTGGGTATGGGCACATGAGTGCAGATGTCCTTAGGCCAGAGCTGTCAGATTCCGGTGGATCTGGAGTTGCAAGTCAGTTGACCGGTTCTAAGAACTGACCGCGGGCCCTTTGTAAAACTAGTACATAATCTTAACTGCCAAGCCATCTCTCCAGCCTCCCAACTCTCCTTTTTGAAACAGAGTTTTGCTGTTCGTGTAGACCAAGCTGGCCTGAAACCCAAAGCAACAATCCATTTTCAGCTTCCCAGATTCTGGGATTACACCCTGGTCTTCTGGCCCCAGCCCCTCTCTTTTGCCCCATTGTGCAAATGTCAAGACCTCATCTGGCACAGATGCTACACGCCCAGCGCTATCTCACTTTGCCTAATATACTAAGATAAACAATGTGAAGAGTAAATGATTACTCCTGCATTACTTCCACCTGATGTTTAACTTTATTAATTAATGGTGAAAGTTTGTCTTTTCATGAAGTAATTTGCCATACTACACTGTGTTATCAAGTGATTAAATAAATTGGGACAAAGGAGCTGGCAGACTTGGATTTAATGATTCTATATGTTTCAGCACCTTTTTAAAAATTTTATGTATATGAGTGTCTTGCCTTCGTGTATGTCCGTGTACCTCATGCCTGAGGACAGTGCAAGCTGCCATGTGGATGCTGGAAATGGAATCTGGGCCCCATCGTCTTTGTTTTAAGAAATAATGTGTCAGTTTTTCTTAAAAGTCCTTGGAAACGTTTGTATATTTTTGAAAGATTTTTATGTAGTGTGTAAGAGAAAAAAATATACATACTACCATGACTCACAGAAGACGGTCATTTTTATCAGTACTTTAAGCCATAGAATTCTGGAACAGAAAGAAACTTGGAAAATAATCTAATGCAATTTTTATGTTTTTTGCCCATGATGTGAAAGGGAAAATCCAAGGTTCAGAGAGGTTGATCTGGTTGCATGCTGCTTAGCAGATTGCAGAGTTCTGCCCCACTGTTTCTAAGTTGAGACCATGCCGTTACTGAGCCCTGGTATCTTTAGCTGCTTGGGCTATCTTTGTGACATTTTAGAGCCTTTACTTATTTTTATATTTATTTAATTTTCTTTCTTAGAGGGACTTTAAGATCGGGTCCCATATAGCCCACGTTAGTCTCAAATGCCTGTGTAGCTGAGGATGACCCTGAACTTTTTTTTTTTTAAGATTTACTTATTTAAAAAAAAAAAAGATTTACTTATTTATTATATATAAATACGCTGTAGCTGTCTTCAGACACACCAGAAGGGGGCATCAGATCCCATTACAGATGGTTGTGAGCCACCATGTGGTTGTTGGAAATTGAACTCAGAACCTCTGGAAGAGCAGTCAATGCTCTTAACCACAGAGCCATCTCTCCATCTCCAGCCCATTGTCTATTTTAAGAGCAACTGTTAAAGGCTAGGCTCACAGCCAGAAATATAAGAGGCCATCCTACAAATTCTTAAAGTTCTAGTGTTTTATGTGTTGGAGGGGCATGATTTGAATTAAACAATTCCTCCTTACTTTAAATGGTCCTGCACTGCCCACTACATTGTAAATTTTCTCAGCATTTGTTTTCTTCTGTGCTTTTTAGGCATAGGTGTGCAAGCCCCATAATGCTCGTACTTGGGAGGTGGAGGCAGGAGGATCAGGAGCTCCTGGGCAGTGTGAGATGCTTTCTCAATAAAGATACTGCTCTCATTACTGTGTGCATCATGGAGCCCGGAACTCCTGGGCTCAGGGATTTTCCTGCCTAGCCTCTCAAGCTTTGTGACTACAAGCTGGGGCCATTGTGGTGGCTTCCGTGCTTTTTGTAGTGATTGTGTATTTCATAAAGCCAATGTTTAGATTGTGACTTCTTTTTTTTTTTTTAATATTTATTTATTTATGTATGCAAGCACAGTGTCTCTTGTCTTCAGACACACCAGAAGAGGGCATCAGATCCCATTATAGATGGTTGTGAGCCACCATGTGGTTGCTGGGATTTGAACTCAGGACCTCTGGAAGAGCAGTCAATGCTCTTAACCACTGAGCCATCTCTCCAGCCCGTGACTTCTTTTTTTAAAATATACTTTTTTTGTTTTTTGGGTTCTTTTTTTTCGGAGCTGGGGACCGAACCCAGGGCCTTGCGCTTCCTAGGCAAGTGCTCTACCACTGAGCTAAATCCCCAACCCCTTACAAATGAGTTACACTTTTTTTTTTTGTTTTGTTTTTTCGGAGCTGGGGACGGAACCCAGGGCCTTGCGCTTCCTGACTTCTTTTTTTAAAATGAGATTTATTTATTCATTTTCTACTTCATGCGTTTAAATGTTTGTCTGCATGTATGTACATGGTACACGGTGTAGGTACTTCATATCCAAGGAGGCTCGAAGAGTCAGATCCCCTGAAATCAGAGTTATAGACATGAACCTCTGTGTCGGTGATAGGAACTGAACGTGGGTCCTCGGCAGATGCCCCTAACCATTGAATGAGTCATCTCTCCAGCCTCTGGGTTTGGACATCTTTAGAATCCACATTTCAGATGTTTAAAATCCTTGTTTTATATATTGGTCTTAAAAATCTCTTGAGTTCAAGCTGGGTGGTGGTGGTGCATGCCTTTAATTTCGGCATTTGGGAAACAGAGGCAGGAGGATCTCTGTGAGTTTGAATCCTGTAGAGCCTGGTCTACAGAGTGTTTTCCAACATAGCCAGGGCTACAGAGAGAAACCCTGTCAAACAAACAAACAAAACAAAACAAAAAACCCAAAAAACAAAAACAAAAACACCAAAGCAAAGCAAACAAAAGTATCATGAGTTCATGTGGTATTTATTAGCTTAGAATTTAAAAATGAAAATATTAGTCTTTATATCCAACTCAAAAACTTTCCTTTGTTTCTAGGGTTGTATTGTATATTTAGAAAAACAGATCTGTGTTTTATTAACGAGTTTTCTTCATAAAGGAGCACATTTGTTTACGCAACACCAGAAATTGTTGTGACCAGTGTCCTGGAAGCTCCCCTCTGTGCCCTCTTCCCCAGGGTAGTTAACATGCAGGTTTTCTAACAGCATAGATTGGTTTTGTTCAAGACAGAGGCATTGCTTTTTCACTTTTCATTTGTTTTTGGGAGCAGGGTTACATTATGTAGCACAGAGTGGCTTCGAACTCATGACTTCCTCCACCTCAGCCTCCTAAATGCTGTTATCGCAGGTGTCCACCCAACTCGTGCTGCTTTTCCATAACTGCGTCAATTCCCGAGGGGATTTAATCAGTTCTGCCCATAACTGAAAATAAGGTGTGAGCATTAGGAATAATTCGAGCGCAGTGTTTTATATAACGTTCTAACAACATCTCCCTTCTGGTGTTTAGTGAACAGCGGAAAATCTCAAAGGAAATGGACTACATCTGCAGGGCAGCACTTTCAGCCGGCATCATTGGCTGGGCATATGGAGGGATACCTGCCTTTATTTATGCTAAAAGACGCTACATTGAGCAGAGTCAAGCAGAGATTTATCACAACCGATTCGATGCCGTGGTAAGTATTGATGGCCTAATACCTAGGGCCACACCGGTTTATTCTCTTTACATCTCGTTTCTGTTAGGTCTCGGGTAGAGGGGATTTTTGAAATGTCAAGATGAAGAAATTAGATGTCTTCCTTCTAGCAGTGGAAGTACAGATGCTGAGTATCCAGGCGAATTTCCTGACTCTTCATTCTTCAGTTTATCTGTTTAAAAGAAAGATATGCTTGTCTGCTTTAGCATCTAGCAGTAGATTACATATTGAATTTGCCTCATACCTCCTTAGAATCCTTTAGTCTGAAACAGTTTCTCTGTCAGTCTTACCCTTGAGCAGTTACACACACACACACACACACACACACACACACACACACACAGAAGGGTGAGAAGTGGAAAAAAGGATGCAGACTTGTTTTGTGGCAGGAATACCTGGGTTGGTATCTCAGCGCCTTGCTTCAGAGGTAACATCTGTTTGTTCTCTGACGCTTGGTATGAAGTTTTTAGTTTTTGGGTTAAGATAAAGTGTTCTAAGTTCTTATAATATAAAATTACTGCCTTTTTCTTTTGAGGAAATAAGTACTTTATAGATTATTGTAAATATCCCATTTTCATCTACCCCGTGCTTTTAGAATTCAATTCATTCTTGAAGTGGTTTTACTATTATGATTGTCAAATAGCCTTTTGCTAATTCTAGCATATTTTTTACATATGTGATTTCTGTTTATAATTTGTTTCTGTCAGTGTGTGCTCAGAAGTTCTTATTTATCCAGTAGCTATAGTCCGTCATTGCCTTTTCCTCTCATACTCCTGTCGCCTTGTACTTGGGACACGTGGTCCTTGTTAAGCAGTTCCTCTGCCCCATGCTTCTTGTTTGTTTGATTGTTTTGTTTTAAGAGGAATCTTGCTTTGTGGTCTAGTCTGTCTTTCAGCTCACAGTAGTTCTGCCTGGCTCAGCTTTTACTCTCATTCCAAGGAACTTTTTCTGTTTCTATTTTTGTTTTAGACAAGGTCTCTTTCTGTAGTCCTGGTTGTTATGGAACTTGTGATAGAGACTAGGCTGGGCTCAAACTGAATTGAACTCACAGAGGTCTTCTGGCCTTTGCCTCCCGGCGCTGTGCTTTAACATGGAACAAGTCTCTTGTAAGGAAGATTAGTATTTTGAAACCAAGACCTAGGCCTGCACTGTCTTCTACTCTTCCTGGGCATTGCTGCTCCTAGACCGCAGGCACCCAGAGTTAGAACTGGGCCGTATGTGTGTTGTGCTCCGAATGTGCTTTCAGACGCCTGCCGCCGCCGCCGCCGCCGCCGCCGCCGCCGCCTATTTATTAAAAGCTATGAGTTCAGACATAACTTTTAATATTTTACTCTTGGGGTGTGTGTGTGTTTATACTATGTACAGGTGCCTACAGAGGCCATCAAATCCCCTGGAGCTGAAGTTACAGGAAGTTATGAGCCACCCTACGTGGATGTTAGGGACCAAACTCAGGTCCTCTGCAGGAGATCAAGTGCTCTTTGCTGCTGAGCCTCTGTCTAGCTCCCCTATCCCCTGTACTAGAGGTTTTGACTTGCCCAACATCATATAGGAGCTAGGGTCTTCCCATGGGTTTTATGCAAACTGTATCTCATGATATACCAGACCTGCTGTTTGGTGGGCTAATAGGTGAAAATGTGCTGTGCAGACAGACAGCATACCCTTCAGTTATGAAGTTATTCTTTAACACCCTAATGGCAGCAGTGGTGAACTTCCCGCTGAAGTGCTAGTTAGAACTAAAGTACTTTCCTGAAGAGAATGTTGTCAAATGTAAATGAGGTAATATGTTAACTTTTTATTTCTTATTATTTTCAGTGTGTGTGTTTGTGGAATTCAGAGGACAGTGTTGAGAGTCACCTCTTGTTTCTACCTATGCTCTGTGTACCCTAGGCTAACTGGCCCTCAAGTTTCTAGGTGATTCTCCTGTTTCCACCCATGTCACTGTGGGGTGCTGCAGTTCGGTTTCAGGCCACTGCATCCAGCTTTTCAAACTTGGGTGGTCAAGCTTTAGTGGCTAGCTTCTTTACTGGCTAAGCCATTAGCTTATTTTTGCATAAAGGGCTCTCTGCCAATCTTCTTTTTCTTCGATTTTAAGCCCACATCTATTTTTTTAAAGTCCTTGCCTTTAAGTAAGCATTTCTTCGGCATTTGGTGTTTGTTTTTCTTTCCTCCAGTTTCTAATGGGCATTGCTATTGCTGGCTTTAGAACTGCCATTGTAGTTACTACTTAATTGACAGACTGCTTGGTTGAAACTAGCACTATTTGTTGTTGTTGTTGTTTTTTTTTAAAGATAGTGTCTTGCTATGTAGCTCTGGCTGTCTTGGAACTCCCTATGCAGACCACACTGACCTTCAACTAAGAGATCCACCTGCGTCTGCCTCCCAAGTGCGATGATCATAGGTGTGTGCACCAGACCTGCTGAAATTGACCTTTATTTACTGATTTATTTTTATTTCTTTAAAACTTTCCTTTCTTTTGGGGTGGGATTGGGGGTGAGGGTTACAGTGGATTTTTTAAATGTGTAAGAGTGTTTTGCCTGCGTGTATGTATATGTACCAAGGACATGGCCTGCTGACTGCAGGAGTCAGAAGAGGGTGTTGGATTTCATGGAACTGGAGTCATGTTCCCACAGTGACATGGGTGGAAACAGGAGAATCACCTAGAAACTTGAGGGCCAGTTAGCCTAGGGTACACAGAGGTAACTCCCAACATTGTTTTGAGCCACTATATGATGTGAAGTTCTCTGGGAGAGCAGTAAGTGTTTTCAATTGCTGAACCATCTCTCCAACCCCAACAGTGAACTTTATTGATGGTACTTGAGAGTAGGACCCCCTAAACCTTCTTCTAGGGCCCTGGAATGGAAATTGAGGGGAGATGCACAGGACACTGGGGGCTGAGTTGGGACCCAGCAACTGACGGTCTTCCTCTAGTATACTTGCTGGGATGGGTAGTCCAAGGCTTCCTACCTCTTGAAGGCCCGGTGGACCATAAGATTCACCACTCTGTTGCCAAGTTTGTTGTCACATCAGAAAATGAGCTTCACAAAGTGGCCGTTGAGGGAGTGACCTCAGTCAGCATCAGTGGTGGAAGGGTGGGTATCACTGTTAAAGATACGGGAGAGCACATGGTACCTGAGACTACACTGTGTGCACTTAGGGTGACTTTTTATGCTATTTGTTTCACTGCCGTTTTGATGCCATTTTACTTGGTAGCTTTCTAAAAGCAGCAGGTTAGATTCAGGATGGACTTACTGAGGGTAGGAACCTGAGTGGCCATGTCAGTAAACTTCTGTGGCAGCACCAGTAGATGCAGAGCCGTCCTCATAGCCATTATGCTACAGTTTCCCAAAGCAGGGCTTCATGGTCTTCTGGGAGGCAGTAAGGGATAAACTGGCTGTTTTTCAGGGATGCTCAAGATGTCATGATGACCTTGGGCCAGCTATGGAATAGAGTAAGCAAAGCAGTCAGCGATATAAGATACTTATGATCTTGAGTGAGTTGTCACACTTGTGGTTCACATCCTGATCTGCAGACAGGAGGCGACTGTACTGTGTCCCACACTAGCTGTAGTTTGAGCATATTAAAACCTCAAAGCCTCCACAGTGACAAACCTCCTCCAACAAGGCCACACCTCCTAATAGTGCCACTCCCTATGGCCAAGCATTCACACACATTAGGCTGGGCAAGCCATACCTATTCAAGCCACCACAATGAACTGAGTATTTTGCTGTTGACAGTTCTCTATAGAAGTTTTATAATAAGGAAAATGTCAAGGTATCTTGAAACCTCACAGCATTTTGTAAAAAGATTTATTTATTATATATAAGTACACTGTAACTGTCTTCAGACGCACCAGAAGAGGGCATCAGATCCCATTACAGATGGTTGTGAGCCACCATGTGGTTGCTGGGATTTGATCTCAGGACCTCTGGAAGAGCAGTCAGTGCTCTTAACCACTTAGCTATCTCTTCAGCCCAACTCACAGCATTTTAATAAATTGTTTTCAGCAAAGTGCGCATCGTGCTGCCACAAGGGGCTTCATTCGGTATGGCTGGCGCTGGAGTTGGAGAACCGCAGTCTTCGTGACCATTTTCAAGTAAGCTCTCAGTTGGACAAGAGTGTCTTTGTCTTTGTCTTTGGCGGCGGGCGGCAGGCAGTAGATGCTGGTGGCGGTGGTGTCTTAGTGCATCTCAGGTTGACATAGAATTCAGGGTTGTCTAGGCTGACCTCAAACTGCCTTAGCCTTCCAGGTCCTGGAATTACAGGTGAGTGCCACCGTGCCCGTGTTCTTTTAGGAGTATATCCTTTGAGCAAGAGGTCTTTAGAAACTGAACACATGAGTGTATTTAAAATGCCTTTTCGTGTGTCTGCGTGTGTGTGTGTATGTGTGTGTGTGTGTGCGCGCGCGGGAGCTCTCAAGTGGCAATCCAAGAACAACTTGCAGTCCTCTCCTTCCACCATGCCGTTCCTGGGGATTGGACTTAGGTTGGGCGTGGCAGTGAGTGCCGTATCCACAGTCATGTCACTGGCCCCATAATGCCCTTTTCTTAGTAACCCATATGTATATACTCTATAATAATGCACATAATAATGTACAAGATAACATATAGACAGGGCTCTACAACTGGGGTCAAAATCAGGTATAGGGGTTCTCTCTTCTTTTTCTGAGATGGGTGACTTGCGGCGTAGCTCAGGCAGGACTTAAACTCACTGTGTCTCCCGGGCTAGCTTCAAATTTGAAATCAGTCTCCTTGCCTTACTCTCCCACTCCTGGGATCGCAGTGTGCCGCCATGCCGAGACAGAATCGGAGTCTCGAAGGAAGGAAAATGCTACCAAGCCCGTCTTCATAAGTTTCTGCTTCTGAATGAATAATTTGTCCTGGGAATTTTATTGTTACATTCCTCAATAGGTTTACCTAAACACTCAAAGGCATCTTAGTCTAGAACATCCTGAAGGGGCCTAGACATGGGCTAGAGATTGGAATAGTAGGACTGTTGTTGTTTTTAATAACAACCTTTTTTATTATTTTTATTTTATGCATATTGGTATTCTGCCTACTTATATCCTATGTGTGTGGGGGGGGGGTGTCTGTCAGATTCCCTGGAACTGGAGTTACAGACAGTTGTGAGCCTCCATTTGGGTGCTAGGAATTGAACATGGGTCCTTTGGAAGATCAGCCAGTGCTCTTAACCACTGAGCTTTCTCTCCAGCCCCATTTTTGTTTTTTAAAGACAGAGTCTCATGTAACTCAGTCTGGCTTTGAACTTGATATGTAGCTGAGGATGAGTTTGGATGTCTGTCCTTTGCCTCCAGATGGAATGTTGGAGTAGACACATGAGCGACCATGCCTCGTCTGAGGTAGGATCGAAGCCAGACCTTCATGATAAGCAGCCACCCTCCCAGCCGAGCTGCCCGTCTTACTTCTGAGTGACAGTCAGGAAGGGATGGCATGTACTTTTTAAGTGAAATGATTTTTTTTCTCTCCTCTTCCCAGCACAGTGAACACTGGACTAACTGTGTATCGAAATAAAGATGCCTTGAGCCATTTTGCCATTGCTGGAGGTAAGGTGGTTTTATTCTTGTTCACATTTTAATTTCACATATGGTTTAGAATATATAGGATTTATGAATCAGAGTTGTGGATTTTTTATTGGCTTTATACTGTATCTTATTCAACATTCATACAAAATATACTTAGGTATAGCCTTGTATTTGACCCTTGGCAGTTATTAAAGCAGACAAGATCTTTGCTTTCATTCAGTGTTGCCCATGAGGATGTACAGTAACAGATCGTGTGACAGAAAGGAACAACAAGTAGGTGTGGCTTGGGTGTGACGTGGACACAGTATTAGAGCATTTCAGACCATTTACGCTGACAGCTGCAGACTGGGAAGGAGCAGAGTGCCCTCAAAAGAGTGAGGAGCTACACCTGAACTTTACATGCATGCTATGGTACATATCCATACATGCACACATACACAAACACACAAATGTGTATTTTTATACTCATAAAAATATTAAAAATTTACTGGAGAAGAACTCAGCCGTAGATGTAAGCAAGCAGAGGAAAGAATTAGCCAGGCATGGTGTCTCACGGCTGTAACTCAGCGACTGGAAGGCTGGGGCAGCAGGAGCCCCTCAAACTTGAGTGCAGTGTGGACTGTAGAGTAAGAGCAGAATGCATGGAAAAAAGTTTGTTTGCTTTCTGTTCCTTAAGAAAGGATCTTTTGGGGGCTGTAGAGATGGCACAGTGGTTAAGAGCACTGACTATTCTTCCAGAGGTCCTGAGTTCAAATCCCAGCAACCACATGGTGGCTCACAACCATCTGTAATGAGATCTGATTTCTGGTGTGTCTGAAGACACCTACAGTGTACTCTCTGTGTAGCCCTGGCTGTCCTGGAATTCACTCTGTAGACTAGGCTGGTTTTGAACTCAGAAATCCACCTGCCTCTGCCTCCCAAGTTCTGGGATTAAAGGTGTGTACCACTAAGCCCAGCTATATTTTTTTTTTTTAATTTTTTAAGGAAGACAGTGGAATGAACTTGAAGCAAGATCAGTATAGATTATTTCCTCTGAAAGGGAGAATTTTAAGAGCGAAGGGAGTTGATTGAGCGTACCTACATGCAGTGGAAATACGGATGGAGGGAAGGGGAAAGAGAACAGTGAGTAGCCTCTCCAGGTTTGAGCGTCTCATCTGCACATCTAAAGAACCACAGAGATTCACGTATGCAGAGCTTAGACTTATCCTTTTGAGGGTTTTGACCAAGCCTTGATTTTTATTGCTTAAAAAGCTCTGTATTCGGGGGCTGGAGAGATGGCTCAGCGGTTAAGAGCACCCGACTGCTCTTCCAGAGGTTATGAGTTCAATTCCCAGCAACCACATGGTGGCTCACAACCATCTGTAAAGAGTTCCAATGCCCTCTTCTGGTGTGTCTGAAGACAGCTACAGTGTACTTATATATAATAAATAAATAAATCTTTAAAAAAAAAAAAAAAAAAAGCTCTGTATTCGTTTCTCTTTGTGGCGCTGTGCTGTGCCAACAGCACTTTCGCAGGTTTCTGCCCCTCAGTAAAGAAAGCAGTCCTGTTTGGTTCTGTCAGAGGCAGCTTAGAACTCAAGAAGTCACCGCAAACCCTGAAAGAGAATGGCTCAAACCCTGAACCGTTCTGTGTGTCTTTATAAATTGGAAAAACGAAACTGGCTTTTTCATCTTGATTTTTAAATGAAGAGCAATGGAGTGAAGATTAGAGTTGTTTAAATGGAGGACTTGATAAATATGAAACGCCTGCCTGAAGTCTGACTCTGTGAGCACAGCAAAGAATTCCCTAAGGAATTAAGGGGATCTTGTCATCAGAAAATCAAAACATGAATAAAATTATGATATATGTAGAATATTTGGGGTTGTTTGCAGACATGTTGGACAGAATTTAAAGAATCAGAAATAAAGACTGAGTGTATAGGCTTATCTAACGGTGATATTTTAGATCCAGGAAGATTGACAGTTGATGGGCTAGGACAGTTATTAACTATGTGGAAAGAAGTCAAATTGCAACAACATTCAATATAACAAAGTTTAAGATTCATTAAGATAGGTAGAAATTGATAAAATATTGGGGGAATATAGCTGCATGTAGGTTGACTCTAAGTAGGATGATGTGTGTGTATGTTTATATATGCGTATTTTAAAGCATAAAAATTAATTTACATAGAGAAATGAAATTTAAGATGGCATTTTTAAAGCCTGTCAATTGAGAAACAAATTCCGAGTGCAGAATATCCATGTATGGGTTGTATACACCTTTAATCTGAGCTCTTGAGACATGGAGGCAAGCGAATCACAAATTTGAGGCCAGCTTGGACTACCTAGTGAGGTCCAGGCTAGCCTGTGTTTAAGAGTCTTATTGCCTTTCGGGGTTGGGGATTTAGCTCAGTGGTAGGGCGCTTGCCTAGGAAGCGCAAGGCCCTGGGTTCGGTCCCCAGCTCCGAAAAAAAAGTACCAAAAATAAAAAAGAGTCTTATTGCCTTTCTCAAAACAACAAAACCCAAAGCCAATCTTGAACATTTCTGATTGTAGGTAACTCTTTGGTAACCTTTCTGAATAACAATGTAGTAAGTAAGGTTCAATGCCTTAAACATGTTCATACCCTGGTATATTAATCAGGGGTTTCTAGAGTAACAGAGTTTGTAGAATGAACCTTTCCAAGAAAGAGGATTTACTGTGGTCAGGTAATCCAACGATGGCTGCCTATGAACTGAAGGTCCAAGAATCCAGCAGTTGTTCAGTCCATAAGGCTCGATGCCTCAGCTGGCCTCAGTCACACCAGAATCCTGAAGACGTAGTAGACTCTAATCCAGTGACAGATGGCTTTGCTGGCCAGACAAGAGCAGAAGCTTCCGTCTTCCTCATATGGGCCTCCAGCAGAAGGTGGGCCCAGATCAGAGGACTGCGTCTTCCGCCTTAACGATCAGATTTGAAGTGGATCTTATTTTCACTTAAGCACACAGAGGTGTGCACCTTTCTGTTTGGGGTTAATTTCAGATGCAGTTGGGTTGACAACCAAGAGCAGCCATCACACCTGGAGCCTGGAGAGGAGATTCAGGGTTAGGGTTAGGGTTAGGGTTAGGGTTAACCAGCACAGTGCTGCCTGCCCATGCTCCTCCCAAATTCACACTCTGATAAAAAGTTATCTTTAAAGTAGAAGTGTTTGCTCCTCTGCCCCAGAATTCTATTTCTGTGAGTTCATCTTAAAGAAGTGGTCAAGGGTATTCATATTTATGCACAAGAGTACTTTTATTTATACACTTACAAATAGAAAACTGGTATTGAGACAAAAATCTGTGGTATGTCCATGCAATAGAATAGCTACCCTGTGGGAAGCTTTAGTATCGAAAGCTAGAAATTTAACGATAATGGATTTAGTGATATATTCAGAGAAAATTAAAAGATATATAATATATATGTATGCATGCATGCTTGGCCTAATTTTATTTCTTAAAAATATTTTGTTAAGAAGACTAACAATATACTATTTCTGAGAAATGAGATTGAAAGTGGTTTTTGTCCTTAATTTAGAAAAAAAATTAAATGAATGTATAGTTTAATAGAATATATAATAGTTAAATAGTTAAATATATAATAAATAGTTAAATACATGAGCCTCAGACTAAACACCTAAAATTTCTTACCACCTAAGATGGCGTTAGTGTAAAGAGGACAAGGGGCCGGTGATTCTGGAGTGCGTTGGTATAATGCTTGCATTACACGCATTGTTTGCTGGGTTTATTCCTCAGCACCACAGACACTCTAGGTGGTGATGCATGGCTACTGTAAATTCAGAACTAAGAAAGTAGAGGGCAAAAGATCAGAAGTTCAGGGTCATTCTCAGCTCCTTACTCAGTTTGAAGCTACATGAGACCCTGGTTTTAAAAAGGGAAATAAACTGTCCTAGAAATACAATTCTGGTGAAAAGAGTTGCACTCCTTGTACTGGTCAGCAGGTGGCACTGTGTGCTAAATGCTGCCTCTGCAGGTCTGCCTGCTTGCACAGTGTAGTCCACCAAGCAGTACAGAGGAGTGAGACTAGAAGGCCTAATCTTCTGAGGCAGGTGAAGTAGTTTTTGTTGCTGTTGCTTATTGTCTTTGGTTGGGCACTTGGGAGGCAGAGGCAGGCAGAGCTCTGTGACTTTGAGGCCAGCCTGGTCTATGAAGCAAGTTCTAGGACAGCCAGGACTCTACAGAGAAACCCGGGTGGGGAGGTAGGGGATGGTGGGAGGGGGTAGGGCATGGGGGATGAAAGAGGTGAAAGATGTGGACGAAAGTGAAATATACCGTCAACTTTTAAGAGGAAATTGGAAAAGAAAAACTGGAATTAGAGCTATAGGAAAGACTGAGGATTCATATTTATAAAATACTTTCTTCTTACCGTAGAGCAGGCAGAAAGGTATTTTGATGGCTCTTCACACTTTCATACCTCATACCTTGTTCACGCTGGATTCAGAAAGCTCACTTCGGGGTCTGTGTTCTTACTGTGAAAGAATAGAAGTGTAGCATCTAAAGGTGATTTAACATTGCTTTTTTTCCCCTTTTAAATAGCTGTCACAGGAGGCCTTTTCAGAATAAACTTAGGTCTTCGAGGCCTGGTGGCTGGCGGTATAATTGGAGCTTTGTTGGGGTAAGTGTTAACTTGGTTTAGTCTGTCTTGTCTACTGAAGGGATTAGTACATAGAACTATATACTAATAAAGCACAAACCTAGTCCTCAGAGACTTTAAAAGATGTTTGTCTTGTATCATCAGGGGCCGTGACTATCTAGTTCCTTATTGGGGCAGTTATGAGAGGATTAAAACCAAATGCTTTTTTTAACTTAAAAATTGTGGATTTTTTTTTTTAATGTGTACATGTGTGTGTCTGTGTCTGTGCCCAAAAAGTGTCAGATCCCTTGACGTTGTCATTCCAGGCACTTGTCAGCTGCCTGGCTGGGTGCTAGGGATAAAAGTCAGGTACTCAGCAAAGACAACGCACACTCTTTCCCACTGAGCCATACCCCAGCTCTCACTGTCCACTTGTTGTATTTATAGTTATCACAGTGTAATTAAAACAGTAAATAACAACTCAGTAGCATAAACAGGATGCATATTCAAGATTCCTTTTCACGGGGTAAAATATGTGTAAACATCGCCAATATGTGAAATTACTCGTAAACAAAATATTCATAAGGAGCAAGAAAAATGACCAGAAAATTGTTCATAGAGAACACATGTGTGCTGTAGCATGTTAGAATTGTTATTTGTTTTGTTTCCATGAATACATATTTTACTTAAAGGTTCTTCTTCTTCTTCCCTAGTTAAAATGCTAGAAATTCAAAATGGTTTCAACCCTACTGAGAAGCTGGATTAATGAGTATACTAAGGCCTCATGATGGACTCAATCCCAGCCTTTAGTCCAGTGGGCAGAGGCAGACAGAGCTCTGACTGTGAGACCAACCTGCTCTATAGAGTGAGCTCCAGGACAGCCAGGGCTACGCAGAGGGCTTCTGCCTCGAAATACCCCCGTGCCCCAATAGAGAAGCTGTGTATGGGTTTGTGAAGTGGCTCAGTAAGCTTACCCCCAAGCCTGCTGTCCTGACTTGTATCCCTACAACCCACATGTTCAAAGGAAGGATCTGACTGCTGATTGTCTGTGACCTGCGCACCCATGCTCACGCACACACGTGCGCACACAGAGTAAGAAGTGTAATGGTTTAAAGACTTAGCAGGGCTGGGAAATCAGTTCAGCATCAGAGCACAAGCCCAGCATGCACAAGGCTAAGTTGAACCATTTGGGATTACCCCTAACTGTATCAGCATGCGTCTGCTAGGGAGAGTTTGCAATAGAGGTGTCAGCCCTTTCATTGCCACTGCAGTCCCCAGAGTGGTTCTCAGTTTGCTTTGATTATCCTTGCGTTAGCTTTGGGTTAAATGTTTTTGTCAGGGTTGCTACATAAGTGCAGCTGTGCCCCTGGTGTATAGCACAGCAAGAGGCATGTATGTCACCCATTATAAGCGTTAAGTATTTGGTATATTGGTGATGATCTGTGTTGGCAAGGATGGAGGTGAGAGGAAGCTGCACACACTGTTGGTGGGAATGTAAGGCAGGCAGATATCAGTGAGTATGGGGCTGCCTGGAAACTAGGGTGGATCACACTTGTATCTCAGCCCTTAGAGCAGCGGTTCTCAGCCTTCTGACGCTTCCACCTTTTAACACGGCTAGCTCCTAATGGCGTGGTGACCTCAACCATAAAATTCTTTTCTTGCTACCTCATGGCTGTAATTTAGCTACCATTGAGAGTTGCAATGTAAATATCTAATATGTCACCCCTGTGAAAGGGTCATTTAACTCCCCAAAGGGGTCAGGACCCACAGGTTGAAAACCGCTGAATTACAATATAAAAGACAGGAGTTCAAGGTCATCTTTGGCTACCTATATGATGCCAGCTTGGGCTACATGAGACCTTGTCTCAAAAAAATCAATAAACCAAAAGCAAACAGTAAAACTAAAACTGTTACATGATCCCGTGTACTATTCCCTGGCATGCACTAGAGGGAGTCTGAGTCAAACAGTCTGTGATCCGCATTTCCTCGCTGGGACTGAAAGCCAGACACTCCCTCCCTGTTCCTAGAGGCCACCCACATCTTTCTCATGGGCCATCCATGTTCAGAATAACAATCTCTCTCCTCACACTGAATCTTCTGCTCCTTTTCAGACAAAGGAGACAGCTTTTAAGCTCACTCACCCAGATAATCTCCTTCTTGATTAAACCAGAACTCCAAAATCCATATTTCCATGCAACATGGCAAAACCACAGGTGTACTAGAGACAATGGGACCCAGGAGACTGGATCCTAAAGATGAGGTGGACCAAAGTCTCATGTGATTTCCATCTTTATTCAGAGCATCAGACAGGGTCAAGAGGAATCCTTTAGTCAAGTGAACAATTACAGGACAAGTCACCCATGGCAGAGATCTTTCCACAGGGACAGCTGAATCATAGTGGCAGGTGACAGTGAGTCTCTTAGACAACTCACATCTCTCCATACACCTGGGAGGGCACAGCATGGGCCAGTCCCTAAGAACACTTGTGTGTTTTGAAGAAACTGAGGTCACAAGACTCTTTTGTCTTGTTTTGAAGTTTTCTCTCAAGCACTCAGTCCTCACACGACTCCATTCTTAGACCGTGTTCCAGCAGTGGAGGGATTCGGACAGCAAATGTGGGGAGACTTGAGGCAGGGCTCTCTATTCAGTTCCACTGCAGTTCTTTCCCATGTGATTAGGTAGGGAGCGCATGTGACTGAACACCCGTCATCCCGTCCCCACGTGCCTTTGCTGCAGTGGTTTTAACAATGCATTGACATCCTTGCACCTTGGTTTTTGGGAAGGTGCTTACAAAGACAGCCTGGTCCTGGCCATCCTTGTGTTCCCATTAATTGACATTCTTCTGAACGAGTTATCCTTCATCCCTGCTGACCCACCCATCTGCCATCCTACCACTTTGTCAGGTTGAATCATGGTTGTCTGTTCTGAAGGGAGGGGACTGAGAGGTTTGAGATGCTCTGTAGGGCAGGCCAGCCTTGACCTTGTTATCATCCTTAGCTTTCTGAATGCTGAGATTATAAGCATGATTTATTACACACAGCTGGATTTATGGATTTTATTTTACAGTTTTCTTTTTCAAGACAGGGTTTCTCTGTATACCCTTGGCTATCCTAGAACTTATTTTGTAGGCCAGGCTGGCCTTGAACTCCGAGATCTACCTTCCTCTGCCTCCTGAGTGCTGGGATTAAAGGCATATGCTGCTACCACCTGGCTTATTTTACAGTTTTTTAATTGAATGAAATTTCGTTTGTCAAAACCCACTGCTAACATTATTTTTGTTGTATTGGTAGTCTATAAGCTTGGTCTGGAGGGAAACATTGTTGAAGCTAGTGGGAAAATTTTTCCTGATAGGGTCACTAGTTTGGGCTAGCCTCAACATCCCCATGTAGCCAAGACTAAGCCTGAACTTCTGATCTTCCTACTGCTACCTCTGAGGCAGTGGGATTGCAGGCATGTACACCTGCCATTTTACCCCCTCTGTCAAACCAGCAAAAATATGTTACACTTATCATCTTGACTATTTTTTATTAGTTTTTAAAATTAGTATAGAATGGAGCATGGCATTTTCATAATACTTTGTTCTTATGGGTCCTCCCATTTTCCCACATTGTCACCATTTTAAGTATGAATTCAGTAATATTAAACATATTAATGTTGTTGTACATTACATCCCCATAATGTTTTGTCTAAAACCTGAAACTATATTTTTAAACTGTAATTCCTCTCATCACTCCACCCAGCTATTGGCAACCTTCTTTTTACTTTCCCTTCTATTTAATTTTGACATGCATACCAGAATCATACAGCATTTGAATGAATGGAATCACAACATTTCGTCCTTTTGTAACTGGCTTATTTCACTTGCTTACCAACTTGCTTGAGATTTATTTACATTGTAGCATGTAATGGTTTCTCTTTTTTAAAAAATTTATTTATTTATTACATATAAGCACACTGGAGCTGTCTTCAGACACACCAGAAGAGGGCATCAGATCCCACTACAGACGATTGTGAGCCACCATGTGGTTGCTGGAATTTGAACTCAGGACCTCTGGAAGGTCTTAACCACTAAGCCATTTCTCCAGCCCATGGTTTCTCTTTTTAGTAATACATAATTCTCTCCCTCACCCCCTCTCAGTGAGACATTTTTTAAATGTCTGCTGATGTATTTTTGGATTTCTTTTGTTTAGCAAAAAAAAAAAAAAAAGAAAGAAAGAAAGAGAATGTAAATGAGATTATTGAAATTCTGGCCAGAGAGAATTTGCCTTATAAAATTTTTATCTTGAGAACATAGGGACCAAATCCTGTTTGTCCCTATGATGATTATCTAAATCAGTCTCTTTTGTGCATGCACACACATTTTTTTGTATACATGTGCATTATGTTCATGGGTGTGGAGACTAGAAATCAATGTTGGGTGTCTTCCTTGATCGCTCTCTACCTTTTTGTTTATCTATCTATCTATCTATCTATCTATCTATCTATCTATCTATCTATCTATCTAGTCACACTGGGGTTCAAATTGAGGGCCTTGACCCACAGGAAGGGCTTTACCACTAAGCTGTGTCTTCAGCTCCATCCACTTTACTTTTAAAATGGGATCACTCACTGAAGCTGGAGCTCACTGACTGGCTCAAGATTCCCCTCTCCCCACCTCCCCTGTACAGGAGTAGAGGTACATGCTACCACACCTGACTTCTTACCTGGGTGCTGGGCTTCCAAACCCACGTCTTCTCCCCAAGCCCTAATGAAGTTGTTTTGGCTTTGTTTTTGATGTTTGTTTATTTTATTTTTATATGTATATGAGTACATGCCTACTGCCCTCAGAGGACTAAATAGGTCATTAGGTCCCTTGAAAGCAGTGTAAATCAAACCGGGGTCATCTGCAAGGACAACAAGTACTCCTAACTGCTGCCCCTGTATCAGTCTCTTAGGACATAGCTGGTGACACAGCAGTTGTCAGTTACACCAGACTCTAGAATATGAAGATGCTTCATGACTCTGTCCCTCAGAGCTCTAGTAACTTCCTTCTTCCACCAAAGAATCCCACCACACATCTTCCCCTCCAGGGCTGGTGCTATATGAATGAACTAGTCTTTGCATTTCTCCTCTTTGTTTGTCTGTTTGTCTGTCTGTCTGTCTGTCTCTTTGACTATGATTCTTTGTGAGTTTCACATCATGCATCCCAGTCTCCCTGGTATCCACTCTCTGCCCTCCCTTGCAGCTTTCCCCCCACCCCCAAATAAAAAACACACAAACAAGAGAAGAAACGAAACAAAGCATAGAAAGCACCTGTGGAAGCTGTGGTGTGTCACAGTGTGTCCCACTGTATCCCATAGTGTCCCACAGTGCACCCCTCTGTGCACACACCTTCACTTGCACATGTTCATTGCAATGGTCATTCATTGGCCCTGTTCAAGGTCTCTGAATTCTGTGATATTATCAATATTGGATTCTCACTAGGACTCCCCAGTTATCGCTGTTGCCCTGTGTCATGGAGATCCTGCAGCTTTAGATCAACAGGACTGACCCTTACATGTGCCCTAACAGTTCACAGATGATACAGAATTTAGGATAGCCAACTCTAAAGTCCTAGATCTGGGCCAGGGTGGTAGCTGACCTGGTCAGCCCGTTGGCTCTCCCTTATCTTCACCACCAGGTCAGGCTCTCCAACACCGCTTCAGCTAGTCACCCAATGCCACCATTCGTAGAAAGCCTGGTCAGCTCTCCCACTCTTATGACCTCTGGGCCAGCTCTCCCAACTATCACAGGTGGTGAAGGGCAAGGGCTAGGGGGGCAGATGAGTGGCAAGGGCAGCTCTCTTACGCTCACACCCACCTGCTCCCCCTCCATCAGGGCTGGCTCTACTGTGCTGCCCAGGTGAGGTGTAGGACCTGCTCTCCTGAGTGCTACAGCCAGCAAGGGGCAGGGGCAGCTCACCAGCTCTCGTGGCCTAGGTGCCAAAGGGCAAGGGGGCTGTTGGTTTATTTCTTATTAATGATTTAAACAAACAAACACGCAAACCATTTCTAGATCTATTGCTGTTTTATGCCAGTCAAAGAAACTACAATGATTGTTTTTCTTTGTTGTATAACCCTGGAAAAATATTACCTTGGTATTTTTTTCTGTATCTGACAGTGCACAAGCAGCTCTGTGGTAGGTGAGCAGGCACTCACTCCTGTGTGGAGCAGGCTAATGACTTTCTCCTTGAACTTTGTGTTTCCCCTCAGCACGCCGATGGGGAGCTTGCTGATGGCCCTCGAGAAGCACTGTGGTGAGACAGTTCAAGAGAGGAGACAGAAGGACAGGGAGGCACAGCAGGAGCAGAGGCTGGAAGAGTGGTAAGGAGTCCGAAGGCCATGGTCTGACTTCCTAGCACAGTCCAGATAATGGACAGAGTTCTGTGAAGCACTCTTCAGGTCCCTACAGTCTGCTTCTCCTGAGTCTGTCAGGTCTCCTAGTCTGTATTGTCTAAGACCGTTTCATTAGGGAAGAGGAAAATGAAAGGCACTGATTTTATGTTTTAATCTGACCAGGCTGTTTCTTTAGGTCAGCCTGTCTGTCCTTTTTTTCTTTCCTTCCTCTCCTCTCCTCTCCTCTCCTCTCCTCTCCTCTCCTCTCCTCTCCTCTCCTCTCCTCTCCTCCCCTCCCCTCCCCTCCCCTCCCCTTCCCTCCCTTCCCCTCCCCTTCCCTTTCTTTTCCTTTCCTTTCCTTTCCCTACCCTCCCCCTCCCTCCCTCCCTTCCTTCCTTCCTTCCTTCCTTCCTTCCTTCCTTCCTTCCTTCCTTCCTAGCCCCTCTGTGTATCAGTAGGTTTACCTAGACACTACATGCACATTGGTAAATGGTTGTTTACAAGAGCATAAGCAACTTAGAAGAGGCTGTTCTTGCCTCTTCTGCTTCCTCAGTGATCATACAGACTATAAATGAATTCTTAGGATCAGGCAGGGCCTCCTGAACCTCTCTCTGATCCATGAAGGAGTTGTGACTGGCCCAACCTTATGAAGTCTTGTGCAGGTGTTCACAGCTGCTCTGTGGGCACAAGGCTGCAGCCATCTGTGCTGGGAAGACAGTGTTCACAGCCTAGTTTCTCAGCTCCTAAAGCCCTTCTGTCCTCCCTCCCTCTATAATATTCCCCTGAGTCTTGGGGGGCGGTGATGTAGATGGGTGCTTCTATTTTTAAGATATCTGGGTGCCGAGACAAGGTGATCTCCATGAGTTCTAGGTTTTTATATATATATGAGACTTGGTCTCATGGGGGGGGGGAGTAAAAATGTTACTTGCTGTGTCCACATTTGAAAGTTTACTTACTGATGTAGTCAAAAAGCTGAAGTAGATGGATTGCTGCTGCAAAGCCTGAAAGCCTGAAAGCCTTTGTGCTTCTGTCTGGTGGTTTCATGTGCTACAGTGTGGCTTTTGTTTTTCAGTGCTGGAGATTTACTAGGATCTTCGCAATGCTAGACAAGCACTCTATGGATGAACTGCATCTCCAGGCACCCTTTAATTTTTGTTTTGAGACAGTATCTCACCAGGTTGCCCAGACTGGCCTTTGCACTCAAAATACTCTTTGGTCAGCCTCCTAGTAACTGGGATTACAGGTCTGTGCCAACAGGCCTGACCTAATACTCTCCATTTCTAGGGTAGGATGGTAAGACTGATGACTGACTGTCCACGCCCAGCCGCTGTCATCTGCACGCTTGCGTGCTCGTGTCCATCACGGGTAACTCCTGGGCGTCTGAGATGACATCTGCTGGCCTTGCTGCTGCTTTCCTAATTGGTCAGATAAGCAGTTTTTTTCAGGAATTTTATTTGAAATTTTTTTTTTTGTTTTACACACATACATACACACATTTGTAATTACAGATACACAGTTGTAATTGCACTAAGTAGGTCTCTTCTCAAGGACTTAAATGCAACAGGAGAAAAAGCATTAATTTGGAGCCAATAATACCTTGAAAACGGCTTACATTTCAGCTTGACTGTAAATTAGGTTTCATAGTTTATTTTGAGAGTCTCAATATTTTGCTCAACCCAGCCTCAGATTCTCAATAGTCCTCTTGACTATTGGGAATATAGATATGTGCTGCCCTGAGGGATGATTTAGCTGTGACAATGGGTACTTTCCTTAACTTTAAGTCCTTTGTTTGTCCGGTTGCTTTAGGGACAGAATTTACTCTAATTCTCAACATTGTTTTTGCTCTTCCTCTGTGTGGTAAGAGGGCATGTGGAGCATGTAGTTGTCTAGGTTCTAGGATGAAGCATTTAAACTCTAAGTGGCAACATAAAATCTAATACTGTGAATTATTAAAACCTTGGGAACATTACTTTTTTGTAGTGTCCCAAATGTCATAGAAACCTTCCTTTTTTAAAAACAACGGATTAAGAAAATGATTAGAAAGGAAAGAATATTACCTATTTGGTTATGATACAGAATGCTAAGAAAGAATTAACATTTGGGGAAATATGAACAAATAATGATTATATTCCAATTATAAAAAGGGAAAAAACAAGAGTTTATCAGTGACAGCGATAACATGAAATATAGAAAGTAGGGAATTCTTCAGCTAAGAAGAACAATGTTAATGTAGAAGCTAGAGAGATGTCCCTGACTGCTCTTCCAGAGGACCTAGATTTGGTTCACAGAGCTCACGTGGTAGCTATAACTGTCTGTAGTTGGGGGAATCTGATATCCTCTTCTGGCCTCTGGAGGCATCAGGCATACATGTGTTACATAGACGTACATGCATCAAAATACCCATACATGTAAAATAAGAATAAAAAATTTTAATGTGTAGCTTACATGGGTCATGAAAATGTATATAGTATTTCTAAGAAGAGTCAGTTCCAATGGTTATGTGATTTTTTTATATCTGTGCCTTTGTGCTTGAAAAGAATATAGAGAAATGGTTTTTAAAATTGTCCTAGCAAAAAATAGAGAAGATTAAACATGGTAGGGTAGAAGAATGGTCAAATTGGATTGGGTGGAGACTGAAGTTGTAGACTGCCTTGATAATCAAAGGAAGATACTAAGATTCTATTTAGGAAAAGAACTGATCTGTTAGAAATTTGACTCTACTTCTCATAAATGTGTATCTGATTGTAAGTATCTATAGAGTTTTCCTATATGACTTCACCTAGATTATTATTGCATATCCTCATGAGCCACAGGTCTGGTGGGAGCGTTTACATCGTGGCAGAGGCCCCCAGTCCCTTAGGTCTGAAGGGTAGGAGAGCAGCCCAGCTTTGAGATGTAAGCCTTAGCACGGGTTCATTACTCCTGGAAGAGCTGCAGGACAGTGTCCCAGAATATGGTAGTCGTCTAGTGGCCATGTTGGTACTGGACTGGAAATCATGGTTACACTGAAAGTGGAGTCTCATAGGAGAGAGAAGCAAGTCTGTATTGTGAATGCAAGGGCCAATATTTGCTCCTAAGTTTCGTAGTTTCCCCTTTGTTGGCAGTCTCTGTAAACACAGGTGCTAAAGCAGTACTTGATGGGTCTGTCTTTTTATTGTAGGAGACGCAATCTGCAGGTCACTGAGCTTCTCCCTATGGAAATTGAAAGTGGCTTAGAGAAGATTCAGCCTGAGAAAGATGCTCAGAGAATTGAGGAGCTGCTACGCCTGCCTAGGAACCCTGCATCACCAGATAAACAAAGCGAGGACTGAGGACCAGGGTCTGTGTCTGGGAAGGCCAGTGCAGGCTGCTCCTTGCCAGCCTGCTGACTGACGTGAGTGCTGGCAGCTGCGGTCGCAGTGGCTTGTCTTTGGTATTTTTTAATATCAAGAATTAGGCACTCTGCTCTGGGCAAGGTGTCACTGACCAGTAATTCCGGCTGCTTGGGAAGGAGGCTGAGAAAGGAAGTCAGTGTGAGGCCAGCTAGAGCTGCCTGGTGAGAACCTGGTTCAACATGTGCACCCACAGAAACCAAGAGCAGAACCAACCGACAGCCCAAGTGTTCTTCTTTATTCTGATCATTGATCCGTCTAAACACCTAACATTTCTCTATCTTGCTAGATGTTATACCAGTAAAATTCTTCCCAAAAGATTCAAATTGTGTTGTTGGGATTGCCTATTCATGCCTCAGTCTCTTAAGAATGTTCTTTTGGAGTAACTGAAAGGAGAAGGACCTAGATAGAGAACGGTCAGTGAGATCTCTTCTTTTGGCCCTCTAATAGTGTGGGCCTCTGTATATTTAGTTGTTTGGATTTTCTTTTAACAAGAGTAAAAGGTGATTCCTGCGCCATTTGAATGTGATTTAACAAACTGGAAGCAGTGAGTATTTTTTTTTTTTTTGGAGCTGAGGACCGAACCCAGAGCCTTGCGCCTCTACCACTGAGCTAAATCCCCAACCCCCAGCAGTGAGTATTATTAAAGATGCACTCCAGCTTTGTTCCCTCTCCCACGACACCAGCAAAGCAGCACACAGGAGATGCTTAGAGGTAACTTGCCATCCCTACAGTAAGGAGCCAGCCGCCTGACAGAAGCCATCTTATAGATCAGCTACGGACAAACGGCAGGAAGTGCAAGACCAAGTCACGTGGACAGCACTTTTCTGGTCTTTGAGGGTTTTTTGTTTTGTTTTGTTTTTGTTTTTTCAGTTTTAGTTATGTGCAGTTAGTGGTCTGAAACCAGGCAGTATGCTTCCCTGCATCCTGTGATTTGCTCATCAAACAAATTCGTTACACTAGGCGTTGCTTGAACTCAGTTTGTAACTACTTGGTCAGTTATGGGACCGAGCTTACCCTGGGGGAGATGATGGAGTAGAACTAGTGGAACTATGTGTCCACTCAGAAGTAACTGCTTCCTGGCTGGCTGGAGGAAGTTCCCACAGTTTGGGTGGCCACAAAAGTCTTTTGGTAAATGTGGTAAGGGAGAAGAGGGTGTGTGTGTGTGTGTGTGTGTGTGTGTGTGTGTGTGCGACTTTTTTTTCCAACCAAAATTTTAACACAGTGCCTATGTCATAATAAATTTAGCTATAAGGAAGGCCTCTGCACTGGTATATTCACATAGTGAATTATGTGTTAGAGCATACTCATAAATTATGTCATTCATAATTACCCCACTTATAAATTGACAAATTAGCAACTAGGCATTCTGTTCATTGTTTTATTGATAATAACATGGGCAAAAATCTTTAAAAATTATAAAACTAAAGAGTTGCTTTTTAAAAATAATTTTATTTTACCATAAAAAAACACCTAAGTAATAAAACCAAAGTATAATTCTAAAAAACTAACATTTATCAAATGTAGTTATCAATAATTTAACATAACTTACTTCCCTAAGATTCCCCAGAGAGTGATCGTTTCTTGTCACTGATTTGTTTTGAGGTCTGTTGGTCAGCCTAATCATCAAGTCTGAGTAAACGCAGTAACTGTCCTCTCCCTCTTGCTTTTCTTCTGTGTGGCTTTCAGTGTCTTGTGACCTTTTGTCAGTCCACTGCCTTGTTTCTTTAGTTGCTTTGTTTCTTCTTTGTTTCTGAGAGCACCCACATAAAAATGGACCTGGCTCTTGGACAGTACAACAGACTCTGGCCCCATTGAGGAATTTGGCTGCCTCTTGATGTCCAAGGCCAAATTTTTAGACAAGAATATCTGATAGTCTTGACTTAAGTCCACTGCTGACCTAGTAGGTTGTGGATTACAATTTCAGAGAAAAGAGGACGTTCAGTATAGAAGCAGCAGTTGGCTATTTCTTGTTCTCCCTTTCTTTGGAGGACAAGGAGAGAGGCAAGTAGGTTTCAGACAGGGTCTTACTATGCAGCCCAGGCTACCTGGAATTCAATCCTGCCTCAGCATTCTGAGGGCTGGAACTACAGGTGTGCACTACTGTGTCTAACATACATTTTGTTTTTTCAGTTCCATTGCAGCAGATCTTATACCAAAGAGCAAAAGCCACTTCTAGGAATCTGAGGAAGTTCTGTGTAAGGCCAGTATCACTTAGGCCATTTATATGAGGACAGATTATTACTTAGTAAATAATCTCATTTTAAATGAGAACTATATCAAGTACTGTGTAAAAGGGCAAAGTTGCCTAGAGACATTGCAAGTCCAATATGAACTAGTAGGTAATGAACTGTGCCTCCAACTTGACTTTTGGTTTGAAGTATGAAAGGCATACATTCATCTTAGATGTCAAAAGCAATTAATTTTGGTTTATTCTGTTTAGTCTTGAAATGAGAGGATAAAAAAGAAAATACATGAAAAAATTCTGGCTGAAAATTACCAATGTTTTTATTACCCTCAAATGGGTATACATACTAACATGTTTCCTACAAATTGTACCAGGGCCAGTAGGCCTTAAAAGACCTACTGACATATTTATACTGATATATTTGATGTTAGTCAAATACTGCTGGTAAGCAATATTCTGAGCCCCACACTAACTAAGCCTTTGCTCATTAAGAACATTTTAAATTAACTGGTCTATGAGCTCAGAGCTTGGGGTCTAACTGATAAAGGTTAAGCATGGTAAAGCCAGGAAATCTGGGTTCTGACTCACCTTCATAATTCTGGTTCTCTTCTGGAACCTCAGTGTCTTCATCAATATAGCTAGTGTTCTGCTAAGTGCAGTAGCTCACACCTGTAACTCTGGCACTCAGGAAACTGGTGCAGGAGGATTGGCCCACGTTTGAAGCCTGCCTCTGCCATAAAGTGACTTCTAGGTTACTTCGAGCAACAGGGTAAGACCCTATCTTAAAACACACAGAGTGTGTGTGAGGGGGAGGAGGAGGAGGAGGAGGAAGAAGAAGAGGAAGAGTGGGGGAGAGGAGCAAGAGGAGGGGACGGTGGGGGGGGAGGAGGAAGAGGAGTGGAGGGAGTGCTCAGAATCAGCAGAACTACTGTAGTAGTCATTACATTCCTCTCAAAACCACCAGAGAGGCTTCACCTAGAGAACTAAAGACGTTTACAGAAGAGGTCAGTTGCAAATGTAGGTGATACCTGAGGAAACAAAAGAAAGAAATGAATGTTTCAACTCTAATTTTTGCAAGAGAGAAAAATACTATGCTTTAAAATCGAGGCCAACTATATATATATAACTTGAGGTAACATACTAATCTTGATAACTGAAGAATATTAAAATAGCCTAATTTGTATTATATGAAATGCAGTAAAGATTCACCAAGCAAATGTTTATTAAGTACCAGGTACACCAACCAACCACATATTTTTGCAGATGTGTCTGTGGTAAAGACCTCAGTCCCCTGGAAGAGAGCAGTAGTCGTCATCTAATTGGATGATTGATGCGTTTTTTGCCTGTATGATGATATAGTCTAGATGTAACGTTCTCTGGAGGCTCTGAGGTTAAAGGCTTGGTTTCCAGGCTTGTGAGAAGCCACAGGACTCTGAGGAGTTTGTCACAGTCCTACTGTGACAGCATTGCTGGAGGTGGTGAAAAGCAGGGAATGGGGCCAAATCGGACCGAGCAGATTCCTGGGGACCATGGCCTAGAAAGATGGTTCCTGCCACACCTTCCTGCTTCCAACTGCAGTGAGGACTGCTGCTCGGTCTCACTGCACCCACCATGACATCCTGCCTCTCCACAGACCCACAGCCGCGGAAACAAAGAACTAACGCAAAGAGCTCAGTCACACCACTCGACCTCTGAGAGCCTCAGGCTCATCTTCCATAAAAGGAGACAGAAAGAGCTTACACACAAATTTTTTTTATATAATATAAAATAGTGATCCTGCAAAAATAGTACATTATCATTTTCTGTAATTTTTGTTTTGTTTTCAACACAAGGTCTCAGTCTCACATTATAACCCTGCCTGTCCTGGAATTTACTATGTAGACCAGGCTAGCCTTGAACTTACAGAGATCCTCCTGCCTCTGCCTCCTGAATGCTGACATCACAGGTTTTAGGCTGTGTACCACCATATTCAGCTGAACCTCAGATTTCAAAGTTCCATAGATGCCTTTCATAAAAGACCATGGAGTTTTAGGGAATACTAAGTTGATGCATATTAACTGTAATTTTCACAGAGGTTAATGCTGCATTCACTCCATAGGACTTCAGTAGTAACCGACCTACTCTATGTGTAGTCATAGGACTAAATCCAAATCTTGATTTTTTTTTTTTTTTACACTCTCTAGCATCTAGTAATTTCCTAAGAAGTGACTGGAGACCATGTCATGAAGAACGACGAGGAGAGATATGGACATTTTAACTATAGCGAGTGAAAAGCTTTGAAATTTCTCCTGCAGGCCCTGGGTTCTCTTCTGAGTTTTTGGATGGGAAAAGGACATGACAGAATAATTTTAAATGAAATTTGTCCCAGTGATTTATCAGGAGCATGAGCTATAAAGAAAGAGAGAACTCAAAAGGTAATGTTTGTACAAGTTGTATTCATCAGTAGTGAGAGATGTCTATTCAGAATCAAAGTTGGCCAAATGTCAGTCACTTCATGAACTCAGACGAGTGCTTTATAGCAGAAGATACTGAACTAGCAGACAAGGGGGGTGTCTTAGTTTTGGGTTTTGTTGCTGTGAAGAGACACCATAAATCAAAGCAGCTTTTTAAAAACTTTTTATTGATCCTTTGTGAATTTCACATCATACACCCCAATCCCACTCATCTCCGCATCCCTTTGTATCTGCCGTCTGCCCTTGCAACCTCGCCCTCAGAATAATAAACACACACAAAGGTGTAAAAGCATAGAAAACATCTTGTCATGGAAGCTGCAGTGTGTTGGTTGCAGCGTGTCTCACAGCACACTCTCAGCCCATACTTCTTCATTTGCCAATGATCATTGCAAGGATGGTCTGGTTCAAGGTCTCTGACTCCTGTGACACCGTCAATATTGGATTCTCAACTAGAACTCCTCCCAGTTATCATGTTGTTGCCCCGTGTCATGGAGATCCTGCAGCTTTGGATCTGCAGGACTGCCCTTTCCACATGCCCCTACAGTTCACAGATGATGTAGATTTCAGGGTGTGCCAACTCAAGCCCTGGGTCTAGGCCAGGGTGGTAGCTGACTGGGTTAGCCCATTGGCTGTCACTTATCTGCACCACCAGCTGCAGCAAATCCACCCAGTGCTGCCATTGGCAGGAGACAGGGTCAGGCCTCCCACTCTCATGCTCACCTGCACCCACACCTTCAGAGCCAGCTCTACTGTGCTGCCCAGTCAAGGTGCAGGGCCCACTCTCCCAAGTGCTGCAGCTGGTGAGAGGGCTGAACTCACCTCTCCCACACTCAGGGCTGGCTCACCTGTGCCTTTATCGTCAGGGCCAGCTTCACTGTTGCCCAGGTAAAGTTTAGGGCCTCTTCTCCCCAGTGCCATGGCCAGTTAGCTAGCTTTCCTTCTCTCATGCCCTTGGGGCCAGCTCTTTCAACTACTGAAGGTGGGGAGGGGGAACGGGGCAGAGGGAATCACCCCTGTGCCCAGGCTACCTCATAGCAGGCAGACAGATCATAAAGCCAGCTCTCTGGAGCTCACACCCTCAGGGCTGGCTCAATTGTGTTCCCATCACCAGGTGAGAGGACTAACTCCATGACAGGCTTCAAACTGGCAGTCCAGGAGACTAGACCTAGATCTGTTTCCCAGAACTGTGCAAATCCAGGCAAATCAGTTATGGGAAAACCCCCAGGCTCCGGGCAGCCAATCAGAAACTGCCCCTCTATTAGAAGCTGTCCCCCAACCTGGCCTGAAGCAAGGACAATGAGTCAACAACAGTTTCCAAGCCTTTCAACCCCCAGCACTGGTTCTGGAATGTCCCCAGAGCCCTAGCCAATCCCCAAGACCCCCATACCCTTAGAGACCAAGCCAACCAATTAAAATAAAGGTCACCTATCTTTCCCTGGAATTCCCCTGATGCACTTTAAATTGGGCCTCTGAGCTCAGCTGAGCATCTCCATCTTGACAAATGGTGGACCTCCACATGGTGAACTTCTGCAGAATAAAACACTCTTTACTTTTGCATACTATTCGAGTCTGGGGTATCATTCTTCGGTGAATCATGGACCCTTACATTTGGGGTCCCATCCAGGATTTGCTGGAGATCCCCAACCCAAAGAGTAGAGTGTCTTTCCAGTCCGTAAATCTGGGAACCCCTCGGCTTTCGTCTTGTCCATCTCTGTGTTTCTGTTTCTGGTCTAATCTGGAGGCCGAGAGGGACAAAACATTTTGTCACCTGGCCAGGGCCAATGGAGGATGCTCCTCGCCCCCTACCAGAAGCAGAACTTGCTAGTTCTTATCTGAGTTCTGAACCGGATGTGGGTCTATGGGCCTCCCATGAGCAGGGAGGAAGACTGTCTGAGACAGTCTTTTCGTTTTGCTTTTGTTTTCCCAGGAACATCCTTCTGTGTCTGTGTGTGTTCTGTTTGTGCTTTTGTCCTCTTGTACAATTTTTTCTTTGATTCCTAAGATGGGACAGCACAGAGCTCCCACTGAGCTTGGTCCTGAACCATTTTAAGGACTTTGGCCAAGTCACAGAAGACTCGGGTTGTTTGTCCCTGCACACTAACTCTTTTGCAGGAAGGAATGGCCTGAGGAGGGGACTTTCCATCTCCCCACCATTTACAGGGTGTAGGCTGTAGTTTATGAAGCCAGGGGCCACCCAAACCAAGGGCCATATATAGCCATGTGGCAATACCTGGTCAAGAAGCCCCGTTTGGATGAAACCTCTTTTTGTCACCAGCCTCTGCTCTTCTTCCTCTAAAGGAGGGTTAGCCTTGTCCCGCTGCCTTGCTCCTGAGGTGGATATCTGTCCCCCTCATGTTCCTGCTCCTGCTGCTGCAGCCAGAGGGAGGAGCAGCCCCTGACTCTTCTGACTCCATTCAGATGCAGTTCACCTCATATGGGCCTGGACTGCCCAGAGGGTCAACTCTACTACGGTCTTACCCCTCCAGGTTATGGGATTCCCAGATGCTCAGGGGAGGCCGTTCATGACGAATGTGCCATTTACCAGTAACAATCTTTACAGTTGGAAATTATAGACATCCTCCATTTTCAGAAAGACTATCAGCTCTCACAGGTCTTCTAGATTCAGTCATGCTGACGCACCTGCCCACCTAGGATGTCTGTCAGCAACTGTTCCAGGTTCTCTTCATGACAGAGGAGAGAGAAGATGGTGGGAGCCACCAGGAAATTGGTTCTAAAGGCAAATAGGCTGCCCACCCTCGTCCAGGCTGATATTAATGCAACTTTCCTTTAATTTGACCTGATTGGAATTTTAACACTACTGGAGGTAGGGAGAGGCTTTAGGTCACTGCCAGATTCTGATGGGTGAGCCTCTGAGAGGCTGCCAGGCAGCCCACAAATTTATCTAAGGTAATCAAGAGAGTGCAGGGAAAGAATGAGAGCCCCAAGAAATATCTAGAAAGACATTTTGAAGCCTATAGAACCTACACACCTTTTGACCCAGAAGCCAGAGAGCACCAGTCAGCTGTAAATATGACTTTTGTTAGCCCTGACATTCTTCAGAAGCTTCAGTGCCTGGTAACTTTGCAGGTAAGCAACTGACTGTTGGTAGCCACAGCTGAGAAGGTTTTCAACAACCAGGAGACTCCTGAGGATTGGCAGACCAGAGGGCTTGTAAAAGTGCTGCAAGCCACAGCTGTCCTAAAAAGAGAGAGCTGGACAATCCAGCTCACAAAAGGGGCAAAGGTAAGGCAGGCCCTATTGAAGAACAAACCTCATCCCCCAGTAGAGAGGGACCAATGTGCCTATTTCAAGGAAAAAGTTCATTGGAAGAATGAGTGTCCAAGAAAGAGAGGGCCCAAAGGAGTTAAAAGAGCTAGATGGCTGAGGATGTCCAGGTTCAACCCCTTCTGTGAGGGGTAACCCTGGTAACCCTAAAGGTGGAGGGAAAACCCATAGACTTTCTGGTGGGCACAGGGGCCCAACATTCTGTTTTGAAACAATGCTAGGGCCATTGTCAAATCGAAAAAGCTGGATATAAGGGACAGCCGGCACCAAGCTCTATCCATGGACTACCGGAAGAAAGGTAGACATGGGACTGGGGTGGGTAATTCACTCACTTATGCTCATCGCTGGATGCCCATACCCCCTGCTGGGAAGAGAGTAGGCCCAGAGGGAGTAAAGTGCTGGATGAGAACGGCCCCATCCGTGTTCTGACCTTGGCCTAGAAGAGGAATACAAACTGTTCTCTCAACCAGCCCCATCTCCAAGCCTGTTACTCCAGAGGTTTCTGGTAGAAGTCTCCAATGGGCAGAAAAGAGTCCAGTGGGATTCACCCATCATCGGGCCCCAGTTCTATTCCAATTAAAGGCTGGGCTTGCCCCAGCCTGAATCAGACAATACCCAATGCCTGGAAGTCAGAACAGGACCACCCTTACATTAGTTGGCTCTGGGAGGCAGGGATTTGGATTCCTTGCCAATCAGCATGGAGTACTCCCCTCCTTCTGCTCAAGAAGCCCCATTCCAATGACTATTGACCCACGCAGGGTTTAAGGGGGTAAATCAGAGGGTGGAAGACATCCATCCCACAATTCAAACCTGGACACTCTGCTGAGCAGCCTCCCTCCCAAGCACACAACATACACTGTGCTTGTCCTGAGGATGCCTTCTTCAGCCTGCCTCTGGCACCCAAAAGCCTTTGAATGGCAAGACTTGGAGAGAGGCTTCAACTGACAACTGACTTGGGCGCATCCGCCTCAAGGATTCAAGAACTCACCCACCATCTTTGATGAGACATTGCTTAAGGACTTGGGTGAATACCAGTGGGCCCACCCCCAAATAACTGTGCTCCAGTATGTAGATGACATCCTGTTTCAGCCCCTGACTTGGAGACGTGCCAGGAGGCCACATGAGACCTGCTATAGGAGCTGAGTCCACTTAGCTACCGAGTGCCTGCTAAGAAGGCCCAGCTTTGTCAACTTGAGGTCACCTATCTGGGGTACTTAATCAAGGAGGGGTGATGGGCAACACATGCTGTCGGATGCCCAAAAGCAAACCATCCTTAGCATCCTGTTCCATCAACCTGAAGGCAAGTATGGGAATTTCTGAGACCTGCCAGGTTTTGTAGACTCTGGGTGCCAGGATTCACTGAGATAGCCAAACCATTATATGAGGCCACCAGGGACCAAGAAGATAAAATAAAACAGACCTCTGAGATAGATGCGACTTTTAAGACTTTAAGAAAAGCCTTATGGGAGGCACCAGCCTTGGCTGTCCCGAACATTCACAAACCTTCACACCTGTATGTGGATAAGAAAGAGGAGAAAACAAAGGGAATATTCGCCCAAACTTTTGAGATAATGAAAAAGACTTATGGCTTATTTATCTAAGAAGCTGGACCCCGTGGCCCAAGGATGTCCAGTTTGCCTCTGTATCATAGCTGCCACTGCCCTGCTAGTCAAGGATACTGACAAAATAACCACGGGGCAGTAACTTGCTATTGCCACCCCCATGCTATTGGGGGAATCCTCAAGAATCCACCTGGCCAGTGGCTGTCAAATTCTACGTTTGAATCTCCCTTGCATAAGATATTACCCATCATCTGCCCTAAGCTCAGCCACTCTGCTGCCTGACCCATCCTCAGATGAGCAGCATGATTGCTCTATAGTTCTGGGGCACGTCCAGAGTGTCAGGCTGGACTTGACTGACATACCCTGGCCAGACATGGAATATATCTATTTCATCCAGAATGGAATCAGGTGTACAGGGGTGGCAGTAGTGGACTTAGACTCTGATATCCGGGCAACTGCTTTGCCACCAGGAACTTTGGCCCAGAAAGCTGAACTAAAGGCTCTAACCCAGGCTTTAGTTAAGCAAAGAGAGTCATAGCTACCATCCACACTGACTGCAGGTATGCCTTTGTTATGGCTCATGTACATGGGTCCATGTACCAACAGAGGGGGTTATTGAATGCTGAAGGGAAACTATCAAACAAAACTTACTTTATTAGAGGCATTATGGCTTCCTCTCGAAGTGGACATAATTCATTGCCCCAGGCAACACAAAAAGGGACATCATAAATAATAGCCAAGGAAACAGGCTAGCTGATAAAGCCATAAGGGAGGTTGCCCAAGCTTCCTGCTGCCAACATCTTGATATCTCGGTTGCCCACTGCACTCCCAGCCACCCCTGAATACACTGCTGAAGACAAACAGGATCCGGTGAATGGCAAAGAGTTTACAGAAGAGCTGCGACAACCTAGCCATCAAATTCATGGCAGCTGAGAAGAAGGCAGATTAGACTGCCAGGAAGACATGGGACAAAGACTTTACATCTCTGGCTATGATCCAGGACTCCTATCTACTGCCCAAGTGCTCCAACGTTGCCTTATGAGACCCATGGTCCCCTTACGCCCCAACAAGGTATTAGTGAGGCTGAACCAGCCACCCCCCACAACCTCTGCCTCTGCTCACCATCACTCCCTCATCAGGACCCACCACCCTTTCACCCCAGCGAGGTCTCACTTCTTCTAACCAACCACTTCCTAAAACTGTCCCCCCTCCTACACGTGTCAGGACCCCTGCAATTATTAGAAGCTACTTTCTGTACTTTCTTAACTCCTCCTGCCCGGTCTTAACACAGGACTGTTGGTTATGCTTAAATGCTCAGCCCCGCCCCCCAACTATGAAGAAATATCTATCCCTGGGGACTATTCACACATTACAGATGGTACGTAATATGGATGATAACAACCAGACAGAGATACGCTGACCCTATAATCCATAGTAGGACAGGGGCTCTATGTCCCCATGTTCTCTAGTGGTAATATGAACCATGGACATCAACAACGACCTCTGCCGCTGCATAGCCCTGGAGCCAGACACGGCCCTTACTGGCAGCATAGGCAAGGACCGGAGCCGTTTGTATTACAAATGCCAATTATGCCCCCCCCCAAACTTACACGAGAGTATCTGCACGTATCTTCTGCGAACCTGCCCCCCAGTTGGTTCTGATTAGTAAATACAGATGCCAACCGTCAATAGCCAGGGAGGACAGACAGAGGCAGGATTTTAGCTTTCCTGGGCTTGGGACCAGGAGAGGATGAAGGAGAGATCTGCCATGCCGGGAGAGTGTGGAGGAGAGGAGAGACACCGTGCCTGAGAAGAGTGCAGGACAGACATGGCCACCATGTGAAGGAGCCAGGAGAGTGCTGCCCAGGGTTGGCCAACTCTGTGTAGAGCGGACAAGACAGAGCATAGAATTCGGTAAGTGGTAACTTGGGGTTAATCACATGGAGGGTAGGCAGTGGCCCAGCTACTGAGCTGCTTAAGGCATATTAAAATATAAAGGCTGTGTGTGTGTGTGCGTGTGTGTGTGCTCTTTCATTTGGGAACCTAAACTATTGAGGCAGGTAGCGAATGCACTGCTGGGATTTATTTGAAAGAGAGCAAGAAAGGGTATATGGGAGGATTTTTAGGAAGGAAAAAGAAGGGGTAAATGATGCTATTATAATCTAAAAGCAAATACCTAAAAAACAAAACTAGAAAAATGAAACTAAGATACATTCTTCTTATTCCAAGAGAGAATCAGAACAATGACAGTCAGAACAACGCAGGCAGCAGTAAAAACACTCGGCGTTCGGTGTCATGGGCGCTCTCACGGTCTTCTGAGCTCCGAAGGGCTTGAGGAGTTCTGTGTCTCTGTCTCTGCTTTTTGCTGCACAGGAGGCTCAAGCCACTCCACTCTGCAGCTGCTGCTGCTGCTGCTGCTGGTCATCCCATGGGGCTGGAATCTCCATTATCTGAGGTCATCGCTGCAAGCCAGCCTTCATCCTCACAAGTCTCCTCTTGCAATGACAAGCTTCATGACTCCTTCATGCTTTCAAAACTAGCCCCGTATGGGAGACTCTTAGACGTTACCAAGTTCTGCTACTAGCTTGAGATCCAACCTTGACCCCCTCCCTGGACCACAGCCCCCGTGTGCTCAGCCCCAAGAAATTCGTCTCAGCAGATTCCACCTCAGTTATACTGGTCTCTTAATCACAGCTGATTTTTCAGTTCCAACTAGCCAGCATCAATTGTCCCAGTATAGCGAAGGTTCCACTTAAATCACAGCTGACTCGGGGTTGGGGATTTAGCTCAGTGGTAGAGCGCTTGCCTAGCAAGCGCAAGGCCCTGGGTTTGGTCCCCAGCTCCGAAAAAAAGAATAAAAAAAAAAAATCACAGCTGACTCTTAAGCCCCACCAGGCCAGAAACCACATATTCTTTTTTTTTTTTTTTTTTTGGTTCTTTTTTTTGGAGCTGGGGACCGAACCCAGGGCCTTGCGCTTTCTAGGTAAGCGCTCTACCACTGAGCTAAATCCCCAGCCCTGAAACCACATATTCTTAACACAAATATCACACAAACACACACAC
This sequence comes from Rattus norvegicus, assembly GCF_021556685.1. Lineage (NCBI taxonomy): Eukaryota > Metazoa > Chordata > Mammalia > Rodentia > Muridae > Rattus > Rattus norvegicus. The sequence goes on from NC_141544.1 coordinate 76,015,956, forward strand.
ACACACACACACAATCGAATGCACACACTTGCATGCACACACGCACATGCACATGCACACACGCACACACGTACCCCCTGATAAAATGTATGAGAGACTCACAAACTTCCCTTGAAACGTCACAAGCCAGGCCTTTGTCATTTGCACTTATCTCACAGGCCTTATTTTTCCAAGCTCCACAGACCATTCCATTAAAGACTGAACATTAAGCGTCAATGGCTTTTCCAGAGTTTTAAACACAGACATGAACTTTCCCCAAACGACATGGTCAGGTTTGTCAGTATGACACCCCACTCCTACTACCGATTTCTGTTAGATTCCAGTTAGATTTCTGTTACTGTGATAAAAGCAATTTTGGGGAGGAAAAGGTTTACTTCACTTTATAGGTTATAGTCCCCACCATTGAGGTAAATCAGAGGAGAAGCTCAAGTAAGAAACAAAACAGGAGCAGAGAATGCTACTTACTAGCTTGCTCCCCATCATTTCCTCAGTACTCACTTTTTATTTAATTTTTAAATTATTATTGTTTTTCCAACCCAACCATAGTTTCCCTCCATCCTCCCTTCCCAGACCCTCTCCTCCACTTTTCCTCTGCCTTATCCCCTGCCCCGCATCCACTTTCCCTCCACTTGCTTCAGAAAAGGGCAGGTTCTCAAAGCTATCAACCAAACATGACATATCACGTTGCAGTAAGACTAGGCACCTCTCCTCGTATTAACAGTTCTTTTTCTTATAACACCCAGGGTCACCTGCCGCTGTCCAGGGCTGGCACCACCCATAGTGATCTGGGCCCTCCCACGTCAGTCTCCAATCAAGCAAATGCCTAGCAAACGTGCCTATAGGCAACCAGATGGAAAGAAATCTTCCGTTAAGGTTTCCTCTTCCCAGTTAACTCTATCTTGTGTCGAGTTGTCCAAAAGATTAACTATCACAGTGCTGAAAGGAAGATTGTACCTCATTAACCACATAACACCATGTATCCCACATGGGCAGAGAAGAGCTAAAGGAAGGCAAATGGCTACCTTCAAACAGTCTGTTCAGCTGCTGCTTCCACAGGCCCTATGTAGAGGTTCTTGTTTGTTTCTCTGCTTGCCTCATTTCTTCTTCTGAAGCAGCGTCCTTATAGATAAGCATACATTATAACAACAGATGAGAAGCCAATAAATCATGCGTGCGTGAACACACACACACACACACACACACACACACACACACACACACACACACACACACCACACTGCTGACATTTGGTAATTCCTGAAAGACACTTTGTTGTTGTTGTTGTTTGTTGAAAGAGGCCGAGGAAGTGGAGGAGCACCCCTTATACAGTAGAACACTACTGTAACCAAGTATTATTTGGCCCACAAATGTCAATACTAGTAGTGATGAAGAGGACAGACACCTCACCAGAGAGGTAACTCATATTAGAAACGCTATGAGCAGGCCTGGAGAGATGGCTCAGCGGTTAAGAGCACTGACTGTTCTTCCAGAGGTCCAGAGTTCAATCCCCAGCAACCACATGGTGGCTCACAACCATCTGAATGGGATCTGATGCCCTCTTCTGGTTGCATCTGAAGACAGCTGCAGTGTACTCACATACATAAATAAATAAATCTAAAAAAAAAGTGGGGGAGGGTTGGGGATTTAGCTCAGCAGTAGAGCGCCTGCCTAGCAAGTGCAAGGCCCTGGGTTCGGTCCCCAGCTCCGAAAAAAAAGAAAAGAAAAGAAAAGAAAAAAAGAAACGCTATGAGCCCCCTAAGTTGTGTATCCTACCCCTAAGTTGAGCTTCTCAAGTATAGTGTTATGGGGTCCTCTTGGATCCAACACAACTCAAAGCACCAAGTCAGTGCAGAAAAGAAAAGCTCATTGTAATCAACCACGGATCGATGGGGGATGCAGAACAGACTCAGGAGTGAAACGGCAACCCCGAGACAACGCTACAGAGTTTTGAAGCATAAAAATCACAAGCCACAATCATTTTCCAGCAACCATGATTGAGGGGTAGGGGTCTCCCCTACAAACGTTTCTTTGTGGTACACATATTTTGCTCTTATTAGTTGGTTTGCTCAACTGTGGTCGGGTGGTTTGCCCAGCATTCGTGTTCCAACTTGCCAACCAAGATGCCTTTCATCCAGGGAGGTCTGGGGAACTTAAAACTTTGTTTGACGCCCTATTCAAAATGGAAGTTTTATTCAAAAGGACTTTAGCTTGGTTCCTTCTTACAATAGTATCTGGTGACTTTTAGCTGAACTTTAACCTTGTTTTGTTTTTAAATGCTGAAGGTTATGAAGTTATTAAGAAGGTTATAAAGCAGATGCTGGTCTTCTAGCTTTATTTGCTCAGTGCACGTGACTCCTAGTCTAGTTGATGGCGTCAAGGCAATTGTGGCCATAGGTTTGAAATAGAAATCCTTGTTTTTGGTCAGTTGTAGAGACTGACGGTAGACTGCATCTAAGTCCCCAAATTTTAAAACCCATAGTGTCCTAGTCTCTTCTAATCAACTACTCCCTCTTTGATACAAAAGTGCATTTCGGAGAGATGAGGATTGGTAAAAACCCCTTACAGCATCTAGCTTATCAAGTCTTAATGGCCTCTTCCAAAGAAAGGCTCTTCCTTCAAGTCTCGCCACGCTACCTGTCCTCTGAATGCAAAGATTAGAGAAGCGGTCAGTAGTGGAGACACTTTCAAAGCAGTCAGCAATCACTGGTGTCTCCAAGAAGACAGAAAGTTATGGGAGACCCACAGGATTAATCTCAGCTGCAACCTTCCTCTTTACAGCAGGGTTTTGTTACAGCCTCAAAGCTTCTTTGTCACCCAGTCTAGTTTCTAGCTTTCTGTTCTCCCGTTTCAGCCTCATGAGTGCAGACATTAGAGATGTGTGCCACTGTAGTTAGCTCTCAGACTGGATCTTAAGAGCAATGACTTTTTGGTCTTTGGAATTTGAATGCCTAGAAGAATGCTAGGCATACAGTAGGGGTCCAGGATATATTTTTTTTTAACAGTGAATGGACAGAACATGATGAGGAAAAATTTAAAAAGCATCTAAAGTTGCTAGGGATTTGCTGCAAAAATGAGCAGAGGCTAGACTGATATACCGAAGATGTGCCGAAACTCACTTATGGTGTCTGGTCTTCCAGGAACTGGTCAAAGCAGTACTTAACTGTGCTTACGGAATTTGACAGTGATGCAGAAGATGATGATGGCGATGGCGGCGATGACGGCGATGACGGTGATGGCGATGAAGAAGATGATGATGGCTTTGACTGCATCAGATCCTGCCCAGGCAAACGGAATTGTTTGCTTTTCATCAGGAGGGTCTTCTGGGGCTGTGAAGAGAAAAGAATAGCATGAGTGGTGATGTTCTTCCTACCGTTGGGCTCCATCCCAGGCCTCTTCAGTGTGTACCTGTGGAGAACCATTTATTTTGCCAGATCATCTCATGGACACACAATTGCTAGCATTCACTCGTACTATTCTACAACCAAATGATAAAGATATTGCACGTGAAAAAAAAAAGTAACTTGAATTTTCGCACGGACTGAACTAACTTGGCATGAGAAAAGATTCCTTGGAGAAACCGTAAAAGCTATCTTGTCTACGTAGCTCATTTCCGTGGCTGATAATGACCAGGCCAGCGATGCCATAATCTAGATGTGCCTACCTCTCTCTCCTCTAGCTCGACTGTGCCTCCTCTCATTCTCTTGCATGCTCTCCTCACATCCTCTGCTCACTCACACTCCACACAGTGGCTGCCTTAAGGTTCCGGAGGTGCTCCCCATTTTCTTCAAGGTTTTTTTTTTTTTTTTTGGCCTCCCAGGCTTAAGTTTTGGGAGGACTAGAAGAACTAAGGACGGCTAAGAATTGGTATTAAGAGATCATCCCAGAAGTCAGTGTTGCGGGCTAGCTTCTGATGAACTTCTAGACTCACAAGGAGCAAGAGAGGGATACAAAGACTGCTGAGGCAGGAGGAGAAAGGTTGGTGTGTGCTGTTGCCACCCGGTCCTCCTTGTTGGGGCAACAGCCATGTCATTTGTTTTTCAGTCTTTCTGAGGAATAGCAACATCTGAAGAAAGGACAGGGATACAATCTGACAGGAATGTTAGCAACCCTGTCTCTCTGGCTTCTCTGGCATGGCTTACCAGAAATTATTGAACATTATCTCGCCTTCAGTTTTCCCCATTACCAAGCCTCCTGGATGAAATGTGGCTTTCAGCTTATTTGCGCATTTGGCACCATGGACTAACTCTCTTGTCCTCTGCTTCTCGGATTCACATTCCTCTTTCTGCCTGGAACACTCTTTCTTTGCAGGCACTTCTTTCCCTTCTCAGCTTCCAAATGTCATGGTTACTGTAGCGTTTGTGTGGGCGTGGTCCGCCTCTATCATCTAACCCACACACCAAGCTTGAAGCGCCATCTCATTTCTGAGTCTTAACATTACATTTCTTATCTCATTTCTGGACCCCAGATGTATTATAGATCCAGCTGCTGACCAAAATGGTTGGAAGCCAGCTGATGAAAACTAAATTGACTGTTTTCTTTTAACTTTTTTTTAACATTTATTTTTTTTATTTTTATTTTATGTGTATGGGTGTTTTGCCTACATGTATGTCTGGGCACAAAAGGCCAGAAGAGGGCATCGTATTCCTCTGGGACTAGAGTTCCAGGTGACTGTTAGCCACCGTGTGGGTGCTAGAAATCAAAAACAGTTTCTCTGAAAGAGTAGCCCATGCTCCTAAAGGCCGAGCTGGTTCTTCCAGCCTCACTGTGTTTTTTTCAAAGTACATCACCTCCTGCCCACCTTACCACTGCAGTGAGTGGCACCCTTAGCCACCTAAGCAAGAGTGACACATCCTCCTTGTTCTCACCTCCCATCAGCTTCCATGGACTTCCTATCGTCCATCAGAAGGCTCCTGATGCCTAGAGTCACCTACATCACCTCCCGAGTTTAGACCTTTCTTATCTTCCCTCCTACTATTCTCCAAACCCATCCCACAAACCATCACTTGTCTTAACCTTACTCCAAATGATGGTGGCTGTCCGGCCAGTGAGATTTGTAGCTCTTCTTTAAAGTTCTCCATTTATAAAAACAGACTCCATAAGTAGGCAAAGCAACCATGCCTGGGCCCAGCCTGAGCTGCCACTTGTTTTAAAAACATAAAGTTCTGAATGGGATGCAGCAGCCCAGTTCTCTAATCCCAGAACTAAGGAGGCTGAAATTGGAAGATTATGAGTTCAAGGCCATCCTGAACTACATAATGAGGGCATGCGTGCACAGATTTGTGTCCTTGGCAATAGCGTCTGTATGACCTGAGAAGTCTAAAGTCCTATCTGATACTTTTTCTAAAAATGTCCCAACAACTTTTGTCCTAAATTTCACATATACCCACATTCCAAAACAGCATCCAGAGTGAACTATAGTCAAGCTATGCGTACAGACTGAACTCAACATAAACCCCACCTTTAAAAAAACAATACAGAATTCATTAGTGATAGCGCTATAAAGTAAAAAAAATAAACCCTGAGTTAATAAACCATTTTCACTTTATGAGCCAAGACATTTTAAAATAAAATGTTAGAATGCGTAAAATGTGATTGAGATTTGAGTTTCCAGTGTTGAAATCATGCCAAAACAATTTGGTTTATGCTGGGGACCAATGTTTTCGGGAAATTTTCTTACTACCTACAAAGGAAAATAGTTAAGAGAATCAATCTCAGATCTGGAAGAGCAAATCACGCACTAGACTGAACCCGTAAGCCACCATAACTATCTCAACCATAAATAGGCAGGCACAAACTTGTCACAGTGCGTATTTAATGCACGTGTGCCAAAGATTGTCATACAGCATTGCTTCTGTACTGTGCGGACATGGGTGTCCTTCGAATGGGGCTGAGATGGGAGGAGACTCCCAAGTCTACCTCTGTAGACTCAGCCATTCGAATTGGATGTGCATTTCAAGTATCCCATGATAATCTGCCATGGATTTAAGATCCATATATTCTTTAAAAGAGAATTTCTTTGTCTTACTGTTTCACCTTTGGAGAAATGGAATTTCACAAGCTTACAACCTATACGGTAAATTATTGCCTCAAAATGACCTATTTTTCCGCCCTGGGCATTGTCCTCAAAGACTTTTATCATATAACTTTACCAGCTTTTGCTCTGGATGAACCATTAGGTGGGATCAAAGCCAGGGCTTTGGGCATGCTGAGCCAGTGCTCTGCCCACACCCAGATTCAACCAGTAGTTCTAAAAACAAAAATCTACCCCAAAAAGGACAATGATTTTTGGTACCATCGGACCATTGGGAACAGGGAATCAAAAGCAAAATGCCCAAGTGTGGACTGGGTTTGAGAAGGATGAAATGTAGTGCTTTCAAAAAAAAAAAAAAAAAAAAAAAGACAACATCGCATCAATTGTAAAATGTCTACAGATGGCTAGCAGTTCTTAGGCCTGCCTATAGAGGTTGAATATTCATTCCAATAAAATAAAATTAGCCTAGGAATATCAATATTACACTTGCCCAGTGATAAAAGTCATCATCACACGTCGTGTATGTCTAAAGTGAGTAAAATTACCATCAAAATCAGCAAGTTCAATTCTAAAATAGGGCTGTTGGGTTGTATTTCTAGATCCCATCTAGAAGTATAGTTCCTTTCCAGCGTAACATTGCTTACGTTTTTCCCAGGTGAAGTTCTGTGACACGTGAGCATCTCCATACTCAATGAAACAATCGATGAAGTGGTCGTACGTCGTGTTGAAGTCTAGTTGGCTACTAATGGTGTACAGCTCAGATTCAGGATCCTGGGAAATTGTTGTATTGATGCCATTTAATTCTCTTCCATTTTCCAACCAAGAGAGGCGAGGCTTTGGGAAACCCCCGGAAGCAAAGCAGGTAATCCTCTTTATGTCAGCAGATGGATTTCCAGACTCAGTTATGTTGGGGGTAGGGAAGTCAGCTAGAACAAGCGTAGAGTTATACATGAGTACAGGACTGTGTGCTTAGGTATATGCTAAATAAATTTTCAAGGTTCAGCAAGAATGACAAAATAAGGTTGCATTTGCATAAGTCATTCATTAGTTAAAAGACCTGCTTTGAACTGACCACCTCAGTTGTCTCCCACCTTGAACGAGATAGAAGTACAGAGAAAGGAATGGGTTCCTGTGGGAAATGTTGATGTAGTACCTGCTATTGTAAGAGGAGGAAAGACTGATTATTGAGTCCCTCCTAGTTATTTCCGGAAATTATTCTCCTTATGACAACCTTAGGACGTTAGATTCAGATTTCAAAAGGTCATGGACCAAGTAAAGTGTGTTAGTATGGCCTGGAGTCTCAGACTGAGACAGAAAGGTTGCTTGAACTCTACAAGTTTGGGACCAGCCTGGGAAATACAGTGAAGACCCTGTCTGATAGAAAATAAAATAACCAGGCAGAGTGGTGCAGGTCTTTAGTTTAGGAGGCAGAGGCAGGGGGATTTCTATGGCTGAGGCCAGCCTTGTTTACATAGCTAGTTTCAGGCCAGTCAAGGCCTTATAGAGAGATCCTGTCTCCAAAAAAAAAGATAGATAGATAGATAGATAGATAGATAGATAGATAGATAGATAGATAGATAAAATAGTACAAAGGTGAAATGATTGATGCCCATAATCTTATCTTGTAAATAAATAGTTTTGGGGAAGTCACAACCCTGTGCAGAACTGCTACCTGCAGTCACATTTTTCAACCCCAGAACCCATCCTCGCTGCCACCTTCTATTTCATCCCTCCCTTTCCTCCTGATACTGGAAGAACACCTGTGGCTCCTTTTATCTGTTTGTTTGTAAAGAACATTGGTGAAGCCACCCTTCAACCTGAGAACCAGAAAACAGACAGGACCCCACACGCACGGTCATGCCTCTACTGGACCTCCAGTTCTCAACTCTCAAGCATCACAATAAATCCATGTTCAGTACTCCCTTGCTTCTTCCAAAGCAAGGTCAGCTGAGCATGGTGGGCCATACCTGTAGGCAGGTATGCTTTGGAGGCTGAGGTAAGAGGAGTGTGAGGTGAGTCTGGGCTAAATAAGAGTTTGAAACCACTCTTCCTCGTTTTCTAAAATGAAAAAGTGGCTTGTTGTACTCAGATAAAACTATGTCCAAATATACAATATTAAATCTGTGATCATAACCACTACATGTTAATTCCTTGCTACTCTGACATTTTAAAGGGACAAGGAGTCCTCCTGGAGTTGATTTCATTTGTATATTGACCTCCAGTAAGACACTAAAGTCGACTTAGAATCAAGTGGGGAAACCCCCTACCACTTGCTTCTCGAGCTTAGACTTTAGTAATTTAACTCCTTCCCTGTCCTGTGACAATCGATCCCCCCACTTCAGTCCATATATTGAGCTCTCATCCTGGAAATCTGAGTACTACAGGGCTCGTATGAGCAGAGGTCAGGGGCTATCAAGAGCTGTCCTTAACTGAGATCTGCCTTGTGGCTGTAGGCCACTTGTTTTCCAGTCTTAGTTTGTAGATGGGTTAATAATGCATGCATTCCTGGGCTGAAGAGATGAGATGACACCATTTCTAGAAATCACGTAGCACGGAGCCTGACACACAGGATCTATTTAGGTAGATGCTCTCATTTAAATCAGGCTGTGAAGGAAAGCTTCTAAAACTGCCCAGGGATACTGGGAGAAATGAGGGTAGAATACAGTGTATAGTTACCAGGGAAGGGAAGACCCTGAAAATTTGGTTGGAGAGGAAGTCATTGTGAACAACAACAATAACAACAACAACAACAAGAAAAGTCCTCATGGTGAATCTCTCTGAGTTTGAGGCTAGACTCCAAGTCAGCCAAGGCTACATAGTGAGTGAGACCTTCTCTCAAAAACCAGAACTAAAATGAAGGGGAAATTTTAAAAAGGCCTTGCTCCTAAATAAAGTTTGATGTGTTCCTGAGCTATTTATAGTTGGCATTGTCATTTTCTACTCACTACCTTACTACCACTCAATCAAATTATGACTCCGATAGTCGACATGAAAACGTTACTTTTGTTTCTTCTAACCAGACACCATGGGCTTTTTAACCCGGAGTAACAAATCTGCGGACCTACTGTCCTCAGTCACAACTCACGTTTGTTCAATTCTGTGCTCCTTTTCTGAGAAATGGTTAGCTCAGTAAGAGCCACCTTTTCCTGTCTGACCGAGCTTACAGCACCTCAGCTTATCTCCCCTGCTCCTTCTGCAAGACAACGTATTTAGAGGAACTACTTCGAAGGTCTAGACTGTGAACCATCTAAAGATTAGCCCTTTGGGAGTGAAGAGATGGCTCAGCAG
>NC_141544.1:76030274-76097774 GCF_021556685.1 Rattus norvegicus
AAATGGCTAACTATGTGGCCTGTTTGACATCCATGTGGCCACTCCAATCTCACAGGATTGCAAGTACCTCTTAGTTACAGAGTCCTGGCTCCTCCCAGCACTTCTCATCCCTCTTACCCTACTCTAAACCTTTCCAGCTCCTGGGCTTGGCTTCCCTTCCCCAGCTTTTGAATCCTTATAACCCAGCCATTTCAGCCACATGTTCTCTTGGTCCTCAGCTTCTCTCTCTTGATGATCTCTTTGTTCTTCTCCCTCTCCTGCTCTCTCTCCCTTTCCCTCTCCCTCCTCCTCTCCTTCCCTCCCTCCCTCCCTCCCTCTCCCTCTCTCTCCTCTCATGGCCCTGGTCTATTCTGCTGACCTTGTTCAATCTGCTACTTTCTCTCAGTGTTCTGGACTCTTCCAGATGCCTGTGGCTGTACTCTCCCTCATATCTGGAATAAAAACTTTCTTCTCAACCCTGTTTGGAGGGGCCATTTCCTCATTCTCATTCAGGTAGCTTTTGGCATGCCTGTGGGGGAATTACTCTGATTTCACGAGGCAGGAAGATGTGCCCATTGGGTGGCAATATTTCTTAAGCTGGGTCGTGTGTGTGTGTGTGTGGGGAGAGAGAGAGAAAGAGAGAGAGAGAGAGAGAGAGAGAGAGAGAGAGAGAGAGAGAGAGAGAGCCAGAGCCAGAGCCAGAGCCAGAGCCAGAGCCAGAGCCAGAGCCAGAGCCAGAGCCAGAGCCAGAGCCAGAGCCAGAGCCAGAGCCAGAGCCAGAGCCAGAGCTGGTCACAGACATCCCTACTGATTCTCACACATCCCTGCTGCTGTGGCTTCCCTTCCATGAGGGACCATACCTGGAAACTGGGACAGAACAAACCCTTTCTCCCCTAAATTACTTTCATCTGTCCATTTTATTATAATGACAAGAAAGGAAACCAAGGTAACCGATTCCCCAGTTTTAGGATTCAGTTCTAGAATAACTAAGCCAACATCACATTGCTCCATCCGACCCCACCACTGAGCTCATCCAATAAGAGAGAATCAGTGGGTAAAGGCAACTGCTAACAGATCTGACGTCCTGAGTTTGGTTCTTGGAAGGAGAGAACCAGCTCCTGCAAGTTGCCCTTTGACCTCTCCACCTGTACCATGTGTGTGCATACAAATAAATAAACAATAAAAAGAAAGGGTCCATTGCTAGAGAGATGGCTCAGCGGTTAAGAGCACCGACTGTTCTTCCAGAGGTCCTGAGTTCAAATCCCAGCAACAACATGGTGGCCCACAACCATCTGTAATGAGATCTGATGCCCTCTTCTGGTGTGTCTGAACACAACTACAGTGTACTCACATAAATAAATAAGTAAAAAGAAAAGAGGGTCCTAGGGGGCTGTAATGCCAACACTTGGGAGGTAGAAGAAGGGAGACCAGGAGTTCAAAGTTATCCTTGACTACACTACAAAAGACTATCTCTAAATGAACAAAGCCAAAGAAACAACAAAACAGAAGGGGAAGAACCCCCTTCTTTCCAGGCATGGCCTGATCTCGTGGTTTCAGGCTGGAACCACTCACAAGGCTGCACCTTACACCTGCGGGCTTTGTCTTAGCTACCTCATGCCCCCTCTATCTTGTCTTTCTCTCAGCAGTCTGTCATCTGTGCATGCAGTGATCCTACAGCTTGGATCTGCCAACGGGGTCCCATTTTAAAACTCGGTCCCAGAAGCTGCAGAGAAGGCCCAGTAGTTAAGACCACTGCTGATCTTCTAGATGACTTCTCTCCAATTCCTAGCATTCACAAGACGGCTTGAAACCACCTGTGACTCCCGGCACCTTCTGGCCTCTGCAGGTACCAGACACAAACGTGGTATCCACATACACATGGATATAAAAACCCATGCATATAAAATAAAAAATTAAAAAAATAATCGGGCACGTTTCCTCAGCAATATACCCCAGAAAAAAACCAACATTTCATATCTAAACCCAAACTCATTAGCTCCTAGCATAGATCAATGTCACCAAATTCCTCTTCTGACCTCTTGGGCTGTGGTTTAAGGGCAGCATCCCTCTAAGGCCTGAAGTCCCAGGCCCCTGCCCGGTGCTCTCATCTGCACATAGCTTGCCTTGTCCCCTGAGAGTCACAAAGATGCCCTTGGGGAACACCATGTGTGCAGCCTCATTTCCAGGTCCTCTGGCTCTTGGAAAGCAAGATCTGGGGCGAGGGCACTTCCCTATCACATCACCCATTCAGGAAGTATTCCTGTCCCTAATTAGAGAGAGCCGAGCTCTCTGGCTGGCCTTTAGGCAACTTTGTTGAGCGTCAGCACCTCCTACTCGGGTCATAACTGACAGAAGTGAAAAGACAGACCTGGAGAGGGCTGTGAGAACTGAAGCTGAGACTGACCCGGACGCATCCGGGGATACAGGAAAGCTAAAAGATGCAAAACACAGCACAGACTATGGGCGCCCATTGACTCAGACTCTAGTCTCAGCTCAGCTACTTTCCCATATTCATCTGTAAGAGGGGTGTGATACCTGCCCATTCCAGAGCACTGCAGAAGTAAATTCAAATTAAACAACACAGACAGAGAGGATCCTGGGGCGTCAAGTCTTCTGCAGGAGTGCCTGCTGTCCTCCTGTCTGCCCCAAGTCTTATCCTCCGGTTGGTTTCATCTCACTGAGGGGTCATATCAGCTGCATAGCGTTCTGGTCTTGCTTGGGCCTGATGAACACTGTGACGTGAAAACGTTCATTTCTTCGAGCCCCAAATAATGATAATGGGCTATCTCCTCCTCAGACCTACTCGCTCCCAACCCCATAGAATGCAACCTTTCCGGCAGCTTTTGACATCCGGTGACTCAAGGGAGAAAACATGATCAAAAGCAAAACTGTCTCCTTCCGAAGGCAGTTCCTGAGGGGTTTCGTGCAGTCACATGGAGAGAAGTATGGATATTTCTCTAAAGGTCATGCCCGCCTCACCAACGGGCTGCTCCCCATTCCTGTCTGAGCCCCCACTCGTCACACCCTGATGCTGAGGAAGAACCAGACTGAAAAGGGGAATCAAAACTTTCCTGTGTGACCCGGAAATTCCCACAGGAACCAGGCTTCCACTCTCATGCCCGAGCAATGAGAAAAATGGAAGAAACGGCGTGTCAGGCTTTGGTCTGTCGGTGACTCTGGAGGGGAGTCAGATTCCTGAAGCTTTACTGGTCGGGTATAACACTTGGCACTCCAGCACCCCAGACAAAGCAGGAGTGAGTGTTCAGACAGGACACCGTACTTAACCCTCCTCACCGTGCCCAGGATATGAGAGAAGCCAGCATCTTCCTCAGAGGTCCATCTATATGGTCATATCAGTATGGGGTGATGTTCTTTACTCAGAAAAGCCCTTCGCTGTCTCTCTCAAATAGCTTCTTCTAACTTTATCAGTCTAGCCACTCCATAGCTCTGTCCTTGAGATGTCTGTCTTTGACCTTTTTTGTTTTTGTTTTTGTTTTTGAGATGAGCAATGTTGTCTATCCCTGTGTGTCCTAGTGCACTCTCGCTCTCTTTTTTTAATCATTTATTTATTTTATATATGTGAGTACATTGTCACTGTCTTCAGACACACCAGAAGAGGTCATACACATCTTGTTACAGATGGTTGTAAGCCACCATGTGGTCCCTGGGAATTGAACTCAGGACCTCTAGAAGAGCAGTCAGTGTTCTTAACCACTGAGCCATCTTGCCAGCCCCCTAACAAGTTCTTTATCTGGCCTTAAACTCAACAATCTTTCTGCCTCGGCCCCCTAAATGCTGTGATTACAAGTATGTGCTACTATACTTGGCTTTATCTTCAGTCTTGCTCCAGCAGATACAGGTTATATCTGGGAGATAATATCTGTCTGTCTATCTGTCTGTCTGTCTGTCTGTCTATCTATCTATCTATCTATCTATCTATCTATCTATCTATCTATCTATCTATCTATCTATGCTTATATACATAAACTCCACGCGTGTTTATATGAGAAGCTTTGCCCATTTTGTCCATTGCCACATCTGCGGTGCTGATAACAGGGCCTAGCTGAGAGGGTGTGAAGTGGATGCTTACTGAATGCATAGCTAAGCATCTGGACCTCGGATCAGCATGAGTTAGAACCATTGCCTTGAAGAACTGGGGAAAGCCCCTTGGGCCTCAGGTTCACTTCAGCAGTGTGTGCTATCATCCCTACGTACAAAACTACCTCAGCAGTCCGAGGAAGGAAGCCAGGCACTTGGTTATCTGTGACGCTGTATGATTTTTAATACATATTTTTACGTTTCATTTTATTATTTATGTATATGTTTGAATGGATGGATGGATACATACCACAGGTGTGGAGGTCAGAGATCAAATCTCAGGATTCGATTCTCTCCCTTCACCATGGATTATGGGGCTTAATCAGGTCATTAGGGCCGCACAGCGAGTGTTTACCCTAGGCTCATGTCTGCAGCCCTAAGATGGGTTTTTTGATAGGGCTCTTCTGACCATGTACTGCATGCCTCTCTGCTGAACCACACCCGGAATGGAACCATAGAAACGGCTGACCTGTGGTCTAAGCAGAGGGCCCACTGCTGGCTTGGGGTACACACATCAGGCTCCCTGTAGTCATCAGCCAAGGCAATGAGAAGAGATGGGCAGAAGCAGGAGGCAGCTCTGCTTACCTCTAATGAACACGTGTACAGTGTTCCTCTGGGTGGCAAACTCGGGACTCTAAGCAGTTAGCCCCAGTCCCTGCCTCTCCTGATCCCTTTGCCGTCCTCCTCCCTGACTGACTTCACTCCCAACCACCAGCCCTCTAGCCAACACCAGGATGCTCTAGCCAGCAGACAATGAAACAAATTACACACATCTTTTAAGGATTCAGTCTACAACAGTGTGTTATTAGCCCTGAAAACAAATGATGTTCCAACACATACTGTAACACAGATGAACCCTGGAAACGACGTTAAAGGAAAGAAGCCAGACAGACACACAACACCACAGGATGTGTGCGTCCACTGTATGAAATGCCCAGAATGGGCGTGGTCCGAGAGAGGGGAGGGAGAATAGTGGTTACTAGGAGTCAGGGTATGGGGTCATGGAAGTATGGCTGCTGAAGGGTGGTCAGGAAAGTACCCTGAAGCTAGAGCAGTTGTGGCTACACCAACAGCATGGGACGCTAAAGCCCGAGAACGGTGGTTCACTCTAAAATGGTAACCTTTAAAGCCTTTTCTTTGTTTGTTTGCTTTTTTGTCTGTCGAATTATGATTGGCTTACAGCTTAGAGGCTACATAGGTAGCCATGGTGGTGCAGGCCTTTAACCCACTACCACTTGGGAGAGAGAGGCAAGTAGATTTCTGTGAGTTTGAGGTCAACCTGGTCTGCCTACTGGGTTCTGGGCCAGTCAGAGTCACATGATGAGACCCTGTCTCAAACAAACAAACAAACAAAACAACAAAACAAAGCAAAAGCCTCAAACCCAAACCAAAGAATGCTATCAATGTGCACACTTTCACATTTTTCAGAAAAGAGTGTTTAAGATGAAAGTAAGAAAAAAGAATTAAAAGATGAATTTTATGACATTGTAGGAAAACTGGAAGATATAAAAATAGTAAATAAAGCCAAGTGAGAAGGCTCAGCGGGTAAAGCACTCGATGCTGAACCCTATAACCTGAATTCTATCCTAGGGCCCACATGGTAGAGAAAAAAACCAGTTCCTTTGTACCTAGAGACTATGTGGGTAGTCATGGTGGTGCATACCTTAAACCCATTACCACTTGGGATGTAAGATGTAACACACACAGACACAGACACAGACACACACACAGACACAGACACAGACACAGACACACACACAGACACAGACACACACACAAACACACACACACAGACACAGACACACACACAGACACAGACACACACACAGACACACACACAGACACACACACAGACACACACACACAGACACACACATACAGACACACACACCCAGAGACAGACACACACACAGAGACACACAGAGACACACACACACAGACACACACACAGACACACACACACAGACACACACACACAGACACACACACACAGACACACACACACAGACACACACATACAGACACACACACCCAGAGACAGACACACACACACAGACACACACACAGACACACACACACAGACACACACACACAGACACACACATACAGACACACACACCCAGAGACAGACACACACACAGAGACACACAGAGACACACACACAGACACACACACAGAGACACACACACAGAGACACACACACAGACACACACATACAGACACACACATACAGACACACACAGAGACAGATACACACAGAGAGACACACAGACACACAGACACACACAGACAGACACACATACAGACACACACAGAGACAGACACACACAGAGAGACACACAGAGACACACACAGAGACACACACACAGACAGACACACACACAGACAGACACACACACACATACAGACACACATACACAGAGACAGACACACACACAGAGACACACACACAGCCACACAGACACAGACACAGACACAGACACAGACACACACACACACACACACACACACACACACACACACACACTCCCCTCCACACAGGACTGATGCACCTTTCTGGAGTCTACAGAAGCAGAAGCAGATGAAGAGGCTGCCTTGGCAGCCAAGCCCCTGGGCAACCATCTTAGTGCTGGACTCCCACGTCTCCTAATAGAAAGGAAACGAGCTGGGCACAGCATCTTAAATACACCAGGCGAGGGTTTAACCTTGTAGTTGAGCCCTTGCCAAACCCTGGGTTTGATCCTCAGCACTGAAAACAAAATAAAACAAAACATCTCAAAAGATGTGATATACGACAGGCAAACGTGCTTGTTAAATAAGCATTCTGCCAGGGTAGAAAAAAATTGTAATGAATTTGGAAAGAGTAAAAGAGGACAAACCAAACAAACAAAGCCATAATCACTACCCACCATCCCAACAATACTTGGAGATGCTGATGTTTGGGTCTGCAGTCATTCCACACGAAATGTGCCTGAACTCATCTGGTCTTGGAAGCTAAGCATTCTGGTTAGTACTTGTGTGGGAGGCTGCCGATGTTTGGGCCCAGTCTTTTCTATGGAAGTGATATAATGGGGCACTTCTAAGCTTTTCATTAAGTGGACACCACGGGTCTGGTGTTAGTCCTGTGCAGGGTGTAGCACAGGGAACATACTAGCTGTTGGAAGATTTCAGTCTTGGTCCCTGAGTTTCCCTCCACTTTATATACAGCCCTTATATTCTATAGAAATCAGATCTTTTCTTTTTTCTTTTGTCTCAAATTCTAAGTTCATAAGGAGGCTAAGAGATTCGGGCCACTATTGTCAGGGTAATGAAGCCACCGGTTATAAATCACGAGATGTGTGGTTGGCTGGTCCTGTTTGGACAATAGTGTGTGTCTGTGTCAAAGGTTGTTACCGGTAATATTTTGAGAACGTTCACTTTTTCTCTACCTCAGCATCCCTAATGCATCGATGGCTGGCTTCTGCAGGAAGCTCAGCCATTCTTTAATGACCCCAGCCCTGAAGGAGAAGCTGTCCACTTACGCTCTTCTGAAGGTTGCTTTCTAGCCACCAGTTTCTGGAATACAGTCATGCGTTTCTACCTCTGTAGAATGTGTTTGAAACCCGATGGCAGAGAGGATATGGCTGAGTCCCGTCTTGTGAAGAAAAGAGGCCAACTTGCCCAGGGTGCCGATGGCCGGAGAGTAGTAGGGGAGAGGGGACCATGGCGCCAGGGTGTGGCTTCCTGACCCAGAGCGGGATTGAAGGTGTGGTACATCCCCCAACTCCAAAACCCTCTATCACCTTACTTCATCCCACTTGATCTTGACCCCAGGCACCACAGGCCACTCACATCCTCACCAAACTGCCCAGTCCTCACCAGCTCCATACTGTACATCCTTAGTCCGTCCCCTTCCCTCTAACACCTCTTTTCATCAGAACCATCACATCCCCCTAGTCACGGAAACAGCTTCCTGTGGAGATTTTGCACAATTACTGTGGCTGCCCTACAAGCCATTCCTCATGCTTCAGCAGCTCAAGACCTTTGTGTGTCTCTCAGTCCGAGGATTGAACACAGAGCCTCGTGCATGTTAGGCCAGCACTGACCACCGGGTTATATCCTCAGCACCACCCCCGCCCTCTTTTGTCTCCCAAGACAAGAGCTCACGTAGCTCAGGCTGGCCTCAAACTCACTAAGTCCTAGAGAATAACTCTGAATCTCTCATCTTCCTCTCTATCCCTCCAAAGGGCTGAGATTACGGGCATGCGCCACCATGCCCCGTTTACACCTTACTAGAGATGAAGCTCAGAGCCTCAGAGACGGTGAGCAAGCATTCTAACCACCAGGCTACATTCCAGCCCATGCCTTTTATCTGAAGGCAGGGTCATCGCTAGCCTTGAGTTCCCTCTATAACCCAGGAGGCCTTGAATTTTTGATCTTCCTGCTCAACCTCCAGAGTGGCAGGGAGTACAGACTTGTGCTAACACATCTGGTCCAATGTTTCCTGTTTTTCTCTGAACGTCCTTTGCATATAGACTTCGTGCTCAAATCAGACTGTATAGCTCTCCAGCCGTGGCATCACGTGGATACTTCCTAGAAATGCTGAACCTCGAGCCCCATTCCAAACCCACCTAAGCTGAAGCAGCATTTAAAAAAAAAAAGTGTTGGGCTGGAGAGATGGCTCAGCGGTTAAGAGCACCCAACTGCTCTTCCAGAGGTCCTGAGTTCAATTCCCAGCAACCACATGGTGGCTCACAACCATCTGTAAAGAGATCCGATGCCCTCTTCTGGTGTGTCTGAAGACAGCTACAGTGTACTTATATATAATAAATGAATACATCTTTTAAAAAAAAGTGTTTTAAGATGGACATGGTAGCTACTCTGGAGGCTGAGGCGGGAGTTTGAGGCAAGACTGAGAGCTACATTCTGAAGTTTAGACCAGCCTGGGCTGCAGAGTGAGATACTGACTCCGAAAACAGAAACATAAACTATTTAAAAGTCTCTGTCAGATCAGTTTTAGGTTCCTAGCAGAACTAGGCAGACAAACGCGAAGGATTCCCACAGACCAATCCTGTCCTCGCTTGCTCTGTTCTCAGCAGCGCCCCATTCCCCAGTGACGCATTTGTTCCTTCTCTGACGCATCATTGTCTTCCAAAGCCATGATTTAGCATTACCTCTAGGAGGTGTGCTTTATACATGTTTAAAGCATCTATGAGTAACAGATACATCATTACAGTATTATGCAAAATAATTTCACTTCTCTAAAAAAAAAAGAAAAAAAATCCCCTGTGTTGGAGGCCGTCTTTTAACAAAACCCCCAGGTGTTAGATATGTATAATGTATAGACAGTGCTGAGACAGACAGCACCAGCCCCACCTCCCTCTAAAACCCTCCCATTCCTCCCCCAGTGCAATTTGAATAACATTCAGATTCCCAATGGTCACCCGAAAGCCCCCGTCCTAGGCCTGGCTCCCTTCTGGCCCTGATCTAGCCACCACTGAAAATGGTACTTCTGAATAATTCCTTCTCTTCAACCTTCTCTTCTTCTCTGCAGTAGTCACATATATAATGCCATGATTACTAGACCGCTTGCCTTCTTCCTTCCAGCAACTATAAATTACACGAAGGAAAGAACTCATAATTTATCCCCAGGACCAATAAACACGCCTTTGTACCCAGAAACTGCCTGCTCTTTGTTGAATTCAGTGTTGAAACAGAAGAAGCCACACTCCTAGACTTAGGAGGTGGCAGCAGGAGGATCAAGAGTTCAGTGTCATCCTTGTTATCTATTGAGTAAGGGGCCAGCCTAGGTGACAAGAGACCCTATCTAAAATGGGAAGAGCGGATACTTGGGCTGGCGTTTGTCACTTTGATACCCCGCCCAGAACCCTCCAATGCCACCTGCCTCTGTCAGGTCTATTCCTCTAGCCTCCCTGCTCCCTCCTTTCTCAAAGTGTAGTCAGGACCTCCTTGTTGCCTTATTTCTTGAGAGGTTAGTTCCAGGATGTACGTATGCAAACTTGTTCGAGGACACAAATCTTACATGCAACTAACCTACGAGGTAAGGTGGACATTCAAAGCTAAGAAGTTCGTGGACTACTTTTTGACTCAGAGCAGTAGGAACTGGATATAGCGATAGCACACGGTGCTTTCCTGATGGCTAAAAAAGAAATTGTATCATTTTTGCTTAATTCTGACCAATTTTTTTTTCAGCTACGATTGCAGAGCCTTGGTTTGAATTTTGCCAGTTTTTCCTCTCACTTTCTGAAAGTTTTCCGCAACGCCCACCCAATCCACTCCCAACCCAATTTCTGGGTTTATGCAGTTTCTCCTGAAGACTTGAGTTTGGGAGTGCTTCCCTAATTTCCAGAAAAAAGATTGTAGCTGTGTAATTAATTATTGGACATTTTGACCATGTCCTGAACCTGATGTGTGAATGGGGACTTAATGACGCTCTGGGTTCTGCAACTGAGTTTCATGACTTGGAACAGAAAATTTAAAACTGTCATTTCTTGTAGCCAGTGGCCTACGAATCCTTCAACCTCCTTCAACCCTGGGCTCTCCTTGTCTCTCACACTGTTAGATGTTCAGGGCAGGGTTTTGGGTGAGCTGCTTTATAGCAGGGCCTCTGAGAGTTCGGCTTCTGCATGCCCTGTGACACTCTAGCTTTCCTCCTTGTTTGCGAGAAGCCAGTTTATATACTACTCCTTAGAAAGCAGATCTTTTGTTTTCCAACCTTAAAAAAGTCACAGGTGTCAGTTACCCCATTTAAAAAAAATAGTCATGCAGGACATGGCGGTCCAAGTCACACAGCACAACCTGAACAGAGCTCTTTATAATGCTGGAAGTCTAGCTTCCAAAGACCACCTTCACAGAAAACAGAAATGCACTGAGAACAAAACATTCTCTGAAGAACACCATATGAAACACACAGCCAGCTAGAAGTAACTTAAAGACTCATTTTCGTGCCACGTCTTGGCTGTTGGATGCCAGTGTTGAGAGAAAGCGAAGCTTAAGAAGAAATACTAAGAGGAGGATTTCACACGGAGAAGTGTCTCAACAACCCACCGTGCCCCAAAGGAAAAGGTCATCACTGTCTTAGAGGAAGGTCACATCAATTAAGTTGGATCATAGAAACAAACTTTGGAAACCAGGCCGCCAGACCAAGGCTGTTGGCACATCTAATATCGATGGAGGAGACCACAGCTCTAGGCCACACATTGGTTTTATGGGTTGTTAAAATGACAGTGCCCCCACCTCTATGTTAGAGTTGAAGTTCTGGCTTTAACTTGCTTTCTAACCTGCTGTGTGACCCTGTGTGTCCTTTGACCTCGTCAAACCAGAACTTTCATAGCTTTAAAGAATTCTGGGGACACTCTGAGGCTCCCTCCAGTTCACGAAGGGAGCAGGGGAGGGTCACAAAGTGAGCCGAGAGATACCGCACAGACAGCATCATCTTCCTTAAAACCCCAGTAAGCTTAAGTCAAGTTCCTGAAAGTTCTTTCCTTACCTGAAGATATCTGGAAAAGACCAACCAGCAGCAGCACAAAGAGATGAATGAACCTGAGACGTGGAAACCCGAGGAGTGGTGATTCCTGCATCAGCTGGCAACTGTAAGCCATGGCTTCAGATGCTCTCGATAGATGGGGAAAGCCAGGAATCTAGAGCCAAGGGAGCTTAGGCACCTCCGAGGCTCACAAAAATCACGAAACAGAGCCGTAGAGAAAACTGGATGGTCTACACCAAGCAGATGCTAAAGACAATCCTATTGGTTCACAGAGATGGAACCGAGGTCTTGAGCCTTTGAAGGCTGAGTTTCACAACCTGAAAAAGAAACTAGTAAGAGTCTGTTGAGTTGCATGCTCTGAGGTAAAAACTCCCCAGTAGCTCTGTCTAAGACGAGTGAGAGTTCTGAGTAACATGAGGGCGACTCAAAGGTAGAGAGAACTCTAGGGGGAGGTGACTTGTCCAGGCCTGTTCCGAGAACCCGCCACAGCTGTGTGAAAGGATTCTCTGCTTGAGGGGTGTGGCTAACAGAACACAGCGAGATGAACCGCCCTCCCCTTATTTCATATGCAACAGAAAAAAGCAGAGAACCTTCACTAGCAGCCAAGCCGAGAAAGCTTAAATTCCATTCTGGACACAGGCAGAAACACAGAGTGACTGGCAAAAGTATATTTGCCCAAGGCAGTGTTTTAGTTAGGAAATGATTTCTTCGTATCTTCAAACAGGAAATCAAGAATCTTAAACTCAGATTTAAAGGAGGAAAGAGAAGACACTTTTCAAACACCACCCTAAATTTAGACTATGGAATATTATGTAAAGAGGCTTGCTTATCTTTTCTTCCCTTCCAGTAAGTACCAAAATTGAAAAATGAAAACGAATGATGTCATGCCTACAACTGGCCTGATGTGTGGCTCTCTTTTGGAGCTACTCCGTAGCCAAGGAGGTAGCCTGAAGAGACTTCTTCATCACCATGTTCTTTTTTTTTTTAGACTTAATTATTTATTTATTCATTTACTTATTTATTTATTATAAGTATACTGTAGCTATCTTCAGACACACCAGAAGAAGGCATCAGATCTCATTACAGATGGTTGTGAGCCACCATGTGGTTGCCAGGATTTGAACTCAGGACCTCTGGAAGAGCAGTCATTGCTCTTAACCACTGAGCCATCTCTCCAACCCCCCATCACCATGTTCTTGATCAGAAAACTCAACTTTGCCCTACAAAAAATGCTTGCCATCTAGGGAACACAAAAGAATCCTGATGGTGTTTTTCTAACAGTGTTAGAATGCCACATCCTTGAGAATAAGAGACCACAGGAGACTGCTCTAGGGCAAGTTACAATTGTATGCATGTTTAAAAAGCAGTGAAGTTGGGGAGTTGGTGGCTGAGGATGTGGCTTAGTAGAATGTCTAACATGCAGGGAACCCTGAGTTCAGTCCCCAGGGTTGTATAAACAGTGCAGTGGCCCTGGAGAAGTGGGAGCAGGAGAATCAGAAGTTCCAGATCATTTTAGGTTACACAGTGAGTTTGAGGCCATCCTGGCATATATGAGACCCTGTATTAAAAAAAAAATAGGTATATGATAAAGCTAGAGATAGTGTGTTCTACTAAGGTGTCCCACAGTATGATAAATAGCAAATTCTTTACTTACTTGCTGAAGAAGAGTCTTTTTTCTCTTGTCTTAAAAAATCAAAAGATGGGGCCCATGTGTATACAAGTGTTCTCTTCTTGGTCCCTCTGCTTACTAAAACAGCAGGGGGCCGTAATTTCCCCTTTCCAACTTCCCTTTACTAAAGCCTCTGAGGAAGCTCCCTTGCTCTTTGAGAGTGTGACTCAGGCAAGCTACCCTGGCCACTGAGGATGAACAAACTCAGACTTTGGGTATCTAAGAAGAGGAAGAGTGAGGGGCAGCCACCAGCTCTGACAGTGGTTGTGTGAGCCATCCTGCCTGTTTCTGCAGTGGTCTCAAGTTCTGTTTCTGTACTCAGTTACTCTTTCCTACCCATGGTAGACCTCTATGGGAACAGACTGTCTGGCTCATATGTAGTAGGCATTTTTGGGGGGAGTGTTTACTGTCTACTCCATCACCCTAAGTCACTCTGCATCTTGTAAATCCTTGAAGCGTATGCTCCTAGCAGTCGCCGTGATTGGTCCACTTCATACACCTTACCACAGCTAGTGGAGCTCGGTGTGCAAAACGGAAGTGTCAAGGGATGGATGTGAAGAAGGCTCCGGTCTCCCCCAACAACTGCTCTCTGCAGATAGTTTTTCCACCTTGGGATGCTATACGTGGAATTTAGGAGGACCCAAGGACAAGCAATCAGCCTTGCTGAACTTTGAACCTCTCTGCACATGTAGACTCAGGCAGCTCCTTGCGCGAGCTTACAGTTTTCACAGTTGGTTTCTGACCCATCTAGATGGCCCCTGTTGCCTTGACGTTGAATACCCTTGGAAGCTGTGCACGCAAGCATTGAGAACCTTAGTTGTGCAGAAGTCAGTGTCTGTGCACTGACTACCCTTGACCAAAGGAGCTGAGAGTAGACAGGTGGCTGCTTCTGCTTTTGTCTCCCAGGTAGAAGTTCTGAGAGATCTTCTGCAAGGCTCCCGGAAGGCCCTGGGGGATGGAGTAACCACTGTCTTGATTTGGCCATCGATTTGGTAAGGCTTTTTGGATTGGATTTCATTTCACTAGCTAGTCATTCAAGTGTCTGTTTTTCACCAGGGTCTTCATTTCTGGCACTAATTTGCAGAGAACCCTGAGTAAGACAGCAGGGGTCAGAGTATGTTAGAGACACATGGTTTTCCTTCTAAAGTCGGGGAAGTTTATAGAGGGGAAAAAAAGTTAATAAAATAATAGCCATGGTGCATGAGTTTGGCTTCATGGAGAAATGCCCATTCTTACTAGAAAACAATGTTTTTTCTGACTAAAAATACTCCACAATTTAAGTTGCTGTGTATCTTGTATTTTTTTTTTTCAGTGTTGCTGAAGGCAGGGAAGTCTGTTTAACTAAAGGACTAACGGAGACGTATAGCGGGGTCTGAGATCTATGGATTCCCTAGGAGAGGAAGCTATGGAAATCATACAGGAAGAAGAGGTGAGGGACTAAAGGCTTTGCCATGTCCAAACGCCCTGCACACTGTCATACCAGCGCTTGGGAGAGTGCAGGCTTGCTGATGGGACCCAGCCGGTTCACCTCCCAGGCACCATTCTTGCTGGAAGGCATACACATACGCTGCCTTGCCCTAAGACCAGGACTACGGTGGGGTCTTCCCACGGGCGAAGTTATAACCCTGTGGGCATCTTTTTCCAAGGGTATAGCCCGACATTTTTAAGAAAAATCTACTTCTAGATTTTTACTTCTTTGTGTTTTCTTTCCAAAACCATACCTACAGTGAGAGGAAAGAAACACTTAGCTCTCACCCAATTGGAATCTTATCAGTGTGGAAATATTCTGGAGGCTTCTTGCTTCAGCCTCCTGCTGGCCCTGGAACCTGGCTGCAGGATTTCGGGCACTGGATCACATTTGCCTGCCATGCCTCATCCCTTGCCAGATAGAGCATAGATGCAAATGCCACTCCTTTACTTCCTGGTCTCATTTTCTCTAAGAGCAGGGATAAGGAGACAATGGTGAAGCAGTAGGAAAGTCAGAGAGGGTCTTGGTGTGTTGGGGACAGACAATGCTGTCATCATGAGTGTGGGCTTTAATAGCTGGAGAGTGCACAGTCAGTCAGAAACTTAATAGGGTGTTTATAGCTTAGACTAGCTAGACTAGCTATTTACCCAGGAAGTACCCACTGTCCCTCCTCCCTCCCCCTCCCCCTCCTCCCTCCTCTCTCCCCCTCCTCCCTCCCTCCCATTACTCTTTCCTTTTTCCTTTTTGTCTATTTTTTCTTGAAAAGTGAACCAGACAGTTTCCTTTTTTTTTTTTTTTTTGTATTCGCATCATATTATAAAGACGATCTTGAACAAAAGGTCATGGTTTCCAGATTTTGCTAAAAAGGGAAACTTAATACTGTCCATAAAACTACAGAGAAGCGTCATGACTGGAACGAGCAGTGGACTCCCCCTGCACCTTTCCTAGGGAGGACAGGATCTTCAACTCTATGCACATGGTTATTTACTTTTAATCATTTTATTGAGATTAAACTATACTAAAAAAAAGAGCCAGACATGGTGGCATGTGATTTTGAATCCCAGCACTTGGGAGGCAGAAGCGGGCAGATCTCTGAGTTCAAAGCCAGCTGGTCTATAGAAGGAGTTCTGAGACAGCCAGGGCTATACAGAGAACCGTTGTCTAGAAAAACACACACACACACACACACACACACACACACACACACAGGGAGGGAGGGAGGGAGAAAGAGAGAGAGAGAGAGAGAGAGAGAGAGAGGGAGGGAGAGAGGGAGGGAGGGAGAAAGAGAGAGAGAGAGAGAGAGAGAGAGAGAGAGAGAGAGAGAGAGAGAGAGAACTATACCTTTAAAATATTCAGTTGGATACACACACAGGCCATCACCAATGAAAGCGTTCAGTGGTGAACACCTAAATATCACAACTAGCATTTCCATGCGTCTGAAATTGCCCTCTACGGCCTCCTGCTTCTCTTCGTCTTCTTCTGTTGAGTTGTTTGCACGTTTAGAACTGTATATCAATATAATTACACAGAATGATCTCTTTGTCTACTGTCCTAGCCTGGTATTTTAGGCATAGCTTGTAGGACGCACAGACCCCCGTTTGAATATGGGGAGGGATTTGGCTACCGGAAGGTTCTGCAGGAGGATGGGGTTCAGATGGCATCTCTCCTGAGCCTCTGGCTTATTTCTTTTGGGGGAGAGGGTTCATTGAGGACTCCTCAGGTAGCCTCTTGGTTCTTTAAAGGCACCCCATCCTAAGCTTCAGGGGTTCCCTTCAAGGAGCCATTTAGGAGGAAGAGCAAGACCCAGGGTGTGAGGGACTGACACCTCCGAGGAAGGAGAAACAGGTTTGGAACGACAACTAAATATCTCCTTCTAGAATTTTCTTTACCGCGGTATGTGTCCAGAAGTCTTCTAGAAACAGCAACGAGGTCGGATTTAGAGTGGTGGATCCAGGTTGATCAGCAGCAGGCCGTGGGGCAGAGGGGGCACGGAAGGAAGAAAAATTGCGCAAAGCACCCACTGCCCTTGTTTTTGTTCTCCCCTGAAGGCTGCTTTCTCTTGAGAGCCCCGTGGTCAGTGAAGTCCCTCAGTGAGTGGCTGTGGTTGGAACATGGAAGGCCCTTTGCAAGTTCGGGAAATGAAGTGGGTTTGGGGATCCAGGAGGGCTGCCGGTCCAGTGGGGGAATCCAGCGAAAGTAAGAATGCAGCAACGGAAGCCATTTGCCAGGAAGTCACCAGAGAAGATTTCAAAATGTACTGGCTGGTCTCTACCAAAGGTTGGGAAGCCCTGGCCTCTGGAAACAAGCAACAAGGACTTCCCCTGCTGTCTTTCTGTTCTGCTTCGAAGGGTTAAGCTTTTCCTAACCTTCAGATGCCAGTTTATTTACTGGAATTACCGCCTGCTTCTTAAAATTAGAATGCATGTGTATCTAAGTTTTGCTTTTTCATAGATCTATACAGATAAAGATAGATATAGAGTTTATATGTGTTTGTTTGTTTTTCTGTGTTTCCCTGGCTGTCCTGGAAGTAGATTTGTAGACCAGGCTGGCCTTAAACTCACAGAGACGCCCTGGCCTCTGCCTCCCAAAGTGCTGAGAGGAAAGGCATGGACCACCACCACCATGCCAATATTTTTCTTTACGACCGTGGTAAAGCGATGGTAAAGTAGTCTTAAAGCGATGCTTCAGACCACTGGGGAGACCAGAGAATATTTTAAAAAATCAGCCCATATGCCTTTAACATAACCAGCATTTAGCTGCGAGCCATTTTGTGACTTTTTTCTAAGTGGCAGTATGGGGAATGGAAGGGCTAATTCTAGGTTCCAGGCCTGATTCTTTTTGTATAACGAGGTCACCCAGACTCCAAAGAACTCTCTTCCCTGGTCTGGGTTTCCTCACTAGAATGTGATGAGTCGAACACACACTCCCACGGAAATGCCGTCTGGTGACTTAAACTGCTTCTGTGGACGTGTGCATTCTGCCTTTGCTATTGTGTGGAGGCAGAGTCTGCTGTACCCCTAAGGCAGTCAGTTAGCAGAATTCCCTTTTTCCAAGGGGGGGGGGCTCTCTCTTAAGATGTTTAGGTAATTCATTGAGGTCTGCACACATTATGGGGGATAATCCACTGTTCCTCGTGTTTACTGATAGAAAGGCTGATGTCTCCGCTGTAAAATACCTTCTCATCTGGAGGAAGATTTGAACAACCTGGGTGCTGTAGTCCGGCCAAGAGGACATCCAGTCAGCGGCTCAGATGGCATCTGAGATTTCCTGAATGGACCACATAGCAGCTGCTTTTGCATGTCTTTGTCCCTGGCTTTCCAGTTTTCATACTCTGAGTTTACGCTGAGGAGTTTCACAGGGTCTATCCTGTGCTTTGTTCTCCTTTGGCCCTTGCGGCTGTTCTGCTGTTAGTCCAACGGCCCTGCATATTAACTACTTCCTGTCAGCGTAGAGTGGGTGTTAGTGCCGGTTCTCGAAGCCTTAGCTGTCACTCTGTGGATCGGCACTCAGAACACATTTGGGTCTACGCAGTTAAATAAAGCTTTGTTTAACTGTTCTGTTTTCTGATCCTAAGTGAATCTTTTCTCTTAAAACAGTTTTAACCATGATCTGGTGAGAGAGGAGCTGGACACCAGGGCCTCACACTTTTATTGTATCAAACAAGAAGTTAGCTTATTGTGGAAGTGTTAATGTATGTAAACATTTGGAGTCTCATGAGTAGTTCATAAAGCCTTTTAAGAAAGGATATAAAATTCTATTTACAAAATGGCCCTGTTGTTTTAAAATCACGTACATACCATAAAGACTGTTTTACATATATGTATATGTACATATACATGCATGTGTATATGTATATGTGTATATATCTCCAGAGGGGTAATCTGTAGTTTCTATTTTTTCTCTAAAATGTCTTTATATATAATATAGAAAAAATATTCTAAAAGATGTAAGCCAGATGTGGAGTTGTAAGACTGAAATTCCAGCATTCTAAAGGCAGAGGCAGAAGGGTCACAAGTTTGAGACCAGTCTGATCTCAAAAAATAAATCAAAATTTAATTTACCTTCACCCCTATCCTTACTCAGAAAACTTGTTCTCCTTCTGAGCACTTCCAAATATTTATAATTTGAGGCTTAGCCTTCCAATCAACACGCACACTGCTTTATTAACATATATTCATCATCCCATAACTTATCAATTTATTTTTACTTAATAAAAACGTCTCTAAACTCCACGTGAACACCTCAATTACTTCTGTGATTAATAGATTTACTTATGCGATAATAGTTATTAATGCCAAAGTTAATAGGAGAAATTATATATGTTCAGTTCAAGTTTCCTTCTCAGATAAGTCTTTCCTTTTTGTTTTGAAAACATAGCAGAAGAGGGGATGTTTCCAGCATAGCTCCTTAATGGGATTTCTTGGAGTAGATCTGAAATTAGGGCGGACATTTGTTGATCTTGCTTAAGTTTAAGGAGTCAAGGCAGGATCTTTGAAGTGCGTTGGGGTCGCTTTACAAAAGCGGATATTCCTTTCAAGCACAAGGCCCGATTTGCGCCTTTCAGGAGACGATGTCAAACGGTCGAGGGTACTGGGGAGCG
This sequence comes from Rattus norvegicus, assembly GCF_021556685.1. Taxonomy (NCBI): domain Eukaryota; kingdom Metazoa; phylum Chordata; class Mammalia; order Rodentia; family Muridae; genus Rattus; species Rattus norvegicus. Next base: position 76,049,575 of record NC_141544.1, read on the forward strand.
TGGCCAGAGGCTCAGGCTTACACTCAGAACACGACATGTGGGCTCAACGCCGCCATTGCTACCTTAAGGTCCTAACAAATCCAGAGTCATAATTTAGGGGAAAGAAACTATAAGTTCCTCTCTAAGTTCCCGTTTGAAACACTTCTGTGGAGAGCACGCAGAACCAGAGACTAGAGTTAGGATTGGGGAGCCCTCGCCGCTCTGAGAAGTGGGTAACAGGCGCTGGCTGTCGTACGGTCCGAGGGGCAGAACCCTGGCAGGGTGAGCGCGGAGCTCGCCCCAGCACCACTCGTCTCAGCCCACACGCAGCACCGAGCTGTTACCGGGCAGATCTCAGAGGCTTAGGCGCCCCAGCGCCGCCCCTTCCTCCTTCCATCCGGTGCGGAGGACGCGGAAGGGCTCAGCCCCGCCGGAAGCTGCTGTGCGCCAGCGACCGGCCCGCCCCTGTTCTGCTCTAGGTTCCGGTGCCCACACCGGGACTCCAGCGCGGGCTACCCCGCCTCCAGCTCCGGCCAGCCAGCCCTCGGCTCTGGACAACCCCGATCCCGCCCCACGCTCTCAGCTCCGCCTCAGCAGGTACAGCCGCACTCCCTGAGCCACTATCCTACTGCTGACCCTGAACCCGGCTCGGCCCGGTTCTCACCTCCAGACTGGTGCCAGGCCAGTGTCCTCCAAGTGGTCACCAAGACTTTCCTGAGTGCATCGCGGCCTCCCCTCCCCCCACCTTTTTTCCTATTCCTCCTTCTACCCAGGCCAGGAAAACAAATGGGAAGACTGGAAGTGCACTTCAGTTTTAATTGTATAGTTTTATCGCTACCTCACCTGTGGAGATTTAGAGTGGGTTAAGGAATGACTTCTGAAGCGGCTGGGGCAATATGGTTGCACGTGTCAAGGTGAAAAGGTATTTCATAGTGAAAAGACACTGGCTACTTCCTCCGTCGGTTCCCACACACCAGGGGAGAGCCGCAAAAAGGGAACCTGGAGCATTTGGAGGGGAAGCCAACAGAGCTTGTGCTTGGAATACGTGGGCCTCAGAGGACACTTAAAATCTACATCTTTCTCCCCCACAGATGGGAAACAGAACTCCAGTGTGAGCGGCTTGGTAATGGTCACACAGCGAACACAAGGGAGTACAGAACTCTAGTTCCTAGCCTTTGTTTATACATACAAAGTATTTTGATAGCATAAGCAGGATCTGGCTTTTCCTTACTGCTTCTCCAGGTCTTTGCTGTACTGTGCCCAGTCCTGAGCCCTGACTAGGTGGATTGTGGCAGTACCTGGACTTGAACTAAACCTAAAATAGCCTTTGGGGGGGAAAGGCAGGTGGGTGGGAAGAGCTTGGGCCGAGGACAGGGGCGAGCTAGTCTCTTAGCCCCTGAGAGTGTTTGCCTCGTTCGTGGAGTGGATCGGTGAGCGGGTTGGGTGAGTGGGGTGGGCAGACACTGGAGCACTCTGAACCTGAATCACCACAGGGAATGGGTGCTGTGGGGCCCTGGCTTAAGGTAGAGTGGGGAGTGCATTCATTCATTGGGAAGCCAGTGCGCTAGCAAGGATTCAGTTTGTGGTGGGTGTATCGTTTGTAATGCAGTGCTACAGAGCTCTTACCAGATAGGAGACAAACGAGGGATTGGAGAGATGGCCTGGCCCGGCCCGGCAGTTAAGAGAACTGGCTGTTCTTCCAGAGGACTCAGGCTCAATTCCCAGCATCCACGTGGCAGCTCACAAGTGCTAGTTCCAGGGGGCCCAGCACCCCCCCACACACACAGATACACACGAAGGCCGAAAGCTAGAGTATGTAAATAAAACTGAATCATTTACAAATTTTTAAATATTGCTGGTAAAGGGAAGATGGCAGTTGATGAGTAATAAAAGTAATCACAAAGTTGTGCTCACTATGTACTTTATGGAAACGCATTCATTCATTCATTCATTCCTCACAACACACCTGGGTTTTGCCATTATCTCTTTACCTGAGCTCTCCACACAAGAGAGAGAGAGAGATGTATTCCAAAGCCCAGTCTCAGCTGATGGGGACATTGACAAGCTGGGGTTGACTTGTAGGGCTGGCCACTCCTGGAGAGCCCAAGACACAGTTGGAGACAAGCTTTGAAGTCAGTTCTGTGATAGAGTCCCAGCCGCACCGGCTAGCTGTGTGGCCTGATTCCGTTCTCCTAATACTTACGGAGCTGCCTTGTCGCCATGATGGTTGACTTGCTTAGGACGCCCGGGCAGCAAACCTCTCAGGCTTAATACAGAGCCTACAGGGAGAGTGTAGGTGTTCGCTTGTTTTCTGATTCATCTTCCTCCGTCCCTTCTGCAGGAGTCTCAGTTGCCCCATAAGACCGCCTGTGCCAAGCTCAGCATGGGTGGGGGCCTGATTGAGAGGTATGTGGCTGCCATGGTGCTGAGTGCGGCTGGTGATACCCTGGGCTACTTCAACGGGAAGTGGGAATTCCTTCGGGATGGGGAGAAGATACACCGGCAGTTGGCCCAGATGGGTGACTTGGAAGCCATAGATGTGGCCCAGTGGAGAGTCAGCGATGACACCATCATGCACCTGGCTACAGCAGAAGCCCTCATGGAAGCCGGCAGTTCCCCGGATTTGCCTCAGCTGTATTCCCTACTAGCTAAACATTACCGGGACTGCATGGGAGACATGGATGGCCGGGCACCAGGTGAGTGCCAGCCACTGGGAGGGTCCTTCCTTCCAGAGGGTGGAGAAGGAAGCCCAAGGAAGACACTAAGAGTGTACTTGGAGAGTAGGGAGGAGAATGAGCCCATTGATCCACACTCAGGACAACTTGGATTTCAAAAGCAGCCCAGGATCCACAGTGAGATTCTGTTTAGAAAATCAAAGGAAGAAAAACATTGTGGAACATATCCATATCAATGAGACAGAAACTAGTTTACATTTGAAATCTTTTTTTTCTTTTTTTCTTTTTTTTTTTTTTCGGAGCTGGGGACTGAACCCAGGGCCTTGCGCTTGCTAGGCAAGCGCTCTACCACTGAGCTAAATCCCCAACCCCGTAGATTTGAATCCTTGTAGCTTACTTATGGGGTCGCATTCACAGTTTTGTAGGTTGTGCAGATGAGCGGTTACTAATATGGAAAGGATTTATTGATGAAATAGGGAAAAAAAGAAGGTTTCAGAGCATGTTATGCAAATAACTTAAAAGTACCAGAGTTTGCCCGGTGTGGTGGGGCATACCTGAAATCCCAGGACTTGGAAGCAGGAAGATGGGGGTGGGGGGAGTGTGGGAGGTGCAGTGCGGACCTGAGTTCAAACCCCCCAGCACCCACATAAATGTTAGATATTTAACCCCTGTGCAAAAAGGGATGGAAACTGGAGGACCATGCTGGTCCCTAGCCTACCTCTAGACCCTGCATCAAGGGACAGAGAGAGAGAGAGAGAGAGAGAGAGAGAGAGAGAGAGAGAGATCATCCAGCCCTCTGGATGCTCACAAACACACAAAGAACAATTGCTTGTCTCCGTTGAGAGAAGTCTGGAAGCAAACACATAAATATGTTCACAATTCTACCTAAGTTACAGAAGTAATCATCCTAATTCTCCTTCTATTTGTATTCTCTGCATTTCGTTATGAACAATTACAAAGAAAAACTTTTAAACATTATTATTATTATTATTTAAAAAAAAAAGCGGAGACCTTCCTTTGGTTTCAGTTCTGCTCACAGTAGCTGTGACTCATTTTGGGGACTTATTGTGTGTGGCCCCCTATGGGCCACCAGGTTGGGGTCACTTTTTCCCTGCCCATCTGAGACTACCACTCCTTCCCTACCCAACCCCTCTCCCTATATTATTACATAACTGATATGTTCTCCTTGTGATAGTGTTTACTAGCATCGAAGCGCACACATTACGTCTAGTTGGCTTTTGGAGCGTCTCTTCTTGCCTTGCAGATGGACACCAACTCTGGCCCTCATGTGCCCTTTCTCGGTGTATTACATCCCGTGGTCTTCGTGTCCATATGCTTCTTGTTAGACTGGATTAGGCTTCACCCTTAATGGCTCATGTTAGCTTAATCACCTTTGAAAGGCCCTTTCTCCAAATTAAGCCGCTGGGCATTAAGGTTTCAGCGTAGGTATTTGGACTTCAACATGTGAACACAATCCAGCCAAATTAACTCCTAGCTGAAGGGTGACTCACCATCAAAGACAGGACCTCCTCCCCACACCCCATTCCCACAGACTGGCTCTAAAGATCCATCTCTGTTCTTCCCGTCTTAACACCTGCTATCCATTTAGGGTAGGAGGCTTTATTCGCCCACCTGTGTCAGCCACAGATATGGTTTATAAACTTCGAAATAAGGGAGCGGTAGTATTGCGTTCTGCAGTGCGATCTGGCTGTTCCATGGCTCCTTCTGTAGCACTACTCTCCACTACAGTAGGTCAGGAGGACAAGCCTCCTATCACACTGTCATGCAGGGGACAGCCATAGTCTGTTGACCTGATCTAAGCCTGGTGCTTCATTCCGGAACTTCCAACCTCTTTCTAATAGTCAGGAACCCTAATAGGTTCTTATTACGTGCACTGAGGGCTTCATCTGTGGAACCAATGCGTGTGTCCACGGCCACCGATTAGCGGATTCCGGAATCTTCATCACGTTTCCTAAGTCCTGAATCATATTTAAAAAGGATTAACATGTGGTACACATTTAAGACCCCAGCACTTGGGAGGCAGAAGCAAGAGAATTACTGAGTTCGAGGCCAGCGTAAGATACACAGAGAATTCCAGGCCAGCCTGGTTTACCTAGAAAGCTCTTCTTTCAAAAATGAGAGCGAATATGACACAGCTACCTTTTCAGCTGCTGTGAGTTCTCTAATAACTGAGGAGATCCCAAGCCTTTCTCTATGTGTGCGCATGTGTACGCGCTTTGCTAATCTGTTAGACCACACCGAGGGTTCTGTATAAAGGAGGCTAGCAGTTGGGTTGGGGTTGAAGAGGAGGGGCCACCCCCATCATGGCTCTCCGTTTGCCTCAGAGAAACCTGAGCCTCCTTAGCTCTGTATTCAGCACCGGGTCCTTTGTTTGGGTGACTCTGATTCCTTGCGCTACCCGACTCACCTCTAGGTGGTGCTTGCATGCAGAATGCCATGCAGCTGGACCCCGACAGGGCTGACGGCTGGAGGATTCCCTTCAACAGTCACGAGGGCGGCTGTGGAGCCGCCATGCGCGCCATGTGCATCGGGCTGAGGTTTCCTCACCCCAGCCAGCTGGACACTCTGATCCAAGTGAGCATCGAGAGCGGCCGGATGACCCACCACCACCCCACAGGCTACCTCGGAAGCCTAGCGTCAGCTCTTTTTACCGCATATGCCGTGAACGGCAAATCACCACGGCAGTGGGGGAAGGGGCTGATGGAGGTGCTGCCAGAGGCCAAAGCGTATGTCACCCAGTCAGGCTACTTTGTGAAGGAAAATCTCCAACACTGGTGAGTCTCTTAGGAGTGCGCCCCAGCTGACGCGTGGGCGACCGTGTGCGCACGACGTATCGTACGCGTGCCTAAGGTTCAGAGGTCACAGCTACTAGCACAGGTCTCACAAACCTGACCGACCCCTCTGGGCTAAGGATTTCAAGTTCCTTTCCACCTATGGTTGCCCGAAGTAGCCAAGTGGATGCCTCAGTGCAGGCACCTGTGGTCCTCTCTTAAGTCCTGTTCTGGATTCCGACTTCCTATAATTTTTACGACCAGCCAGTGCTGAGATGAACTTTGGTAACTTCCCATTATCTTTCTCAGAAGAGACAAGGCTCAGAGGCTCCTACTGAAGTTACCCAGGCTTGGGATAGTCCAGAGTTTACCCTGGAAAAATGATTGAATGTTGCTCTGGGCAGAAAAACAAATCTTTATTTCCTGTCCCATAGCCCACACCTACCCTCAACTGTATCCACACCTGGTTCATGTGGACGGCTGGTAAAAACTGTGGATGGCTTGGAGAATTAATTTAGTTTTGTTTTTCTCCTGTAAATTTATGACACTTGTGTGAGGAGTTGAAGTCATTCTGAACTTTTCACTTTTTACACAGTGTTTATATAGCTTTTGACATTAGTTTTTGTTTGTTTGTTTGTTTGTTTTTAATTGATTTCTCCTCCCCAGGTCCTACTTCGAGAAAGAATGGGAAAAGTACCTGGAACTTAGAGGAATTTTGGATGGCAAGTCCGCTCCCGTCTTCCCGAAACCCTTTGGTGTGAAGGAAAGGGATCAGTTCTATATCGAAGTGAGCTACTCAGGCTGGGGTGGCAGCAGTGGACACGATGCCCCCATGATTGCCTATGATGCCCTCCTGGCTGCAGGGGATTCCTGGAAGGAGCTCGCACACAGAGCCTTTTTCCATGGTGGAGACAGTGATTCCACGGCCACCATTGCTGGATGCTGGTGGGGAGTTATGCACGGTTTCAAAGGGGTAAACCCTTCTAACTATGAGAAGCTCGAATACCGACAGCGGCTAGAAGAGGCCGGAAGAGCTTTGTATTCTCTGGGGTCAAAAGAAGACACTATACTAGGTCCCTAGGGAAAGGGTGGTTTGTTTTGGCGGTTTTTTCCCCTGTATCCCCGACACTCATTCTCTTCAGCTTTTCCAGCGTCAAGAATCCTAATTTTGTGTTTGAAGAATTCTGAGTAAACAAGTCCCTTGGGCGGCTTCAGCCCCGCCTTCCCACGCTTACCCTGCCCTCCCCGAGTTCCTCTTTTGTGTGTAAGAGTCTTTTTATTTCAGTTGATGTGCTCAGTGTTTCTCATTCCAGAAACCTCATAACCTTGTATTCACGTCTCCATTTTTATCATGGAATTGTTCTAAATGCTTTGTCTGACTTTTCCTTGACTGGGTCTCTCACCTATCCCAAGTAGGCTAAGACAAAGATTTGAGTGTGAGGAGTGTATCTGGGAGGCAATTCCAGGAAGCGTCAGTAGGAGACTAGGGAAGTGAGGGAAGGAAAGGGATGTCGCACAGGGTGTGTGAATGAACAGGATTCTCCATGGCCATCTGGGGTGTAGTCTGTCTGGGTCCTCTGCCCAAAGCAGTCTTCAGAGTTGTCCTGGTGAGAGGCCAAGCTACTTTTGAGTGTATATCTACTAATTTTCACCTGACTGGTTAAAGCCCACCCCCCAGGGACACCGTTAAGTCCCTGGTGTCATGGATTTGGTTTATTGCTTGTATTATGTTAATTGGGTTCCCAAAATTACACAGGAATTCGCAAGTCTGCGTGGAAGTAAGTCACGGAGGATCCTTGCCCCTAGTTGGCTTTGATTGGTAAATAAAGTTGCCTGGCAGCCAATGGCTGGGCAGGGAGACAGAGGTGGGGAGAAAGCAGACTCACCATGCCAGAAGAGGAAAAAGATCCAGGCTTGAGGCTGCAGAAGAGAAAGTATACAATCACGTAAGAGCCAGGGAGGAGCAGCCCCAATCCCCCCCCCCCCCATTGGCTCTAGGGTAGCAAAAATGGAGTATAGATTTTAGTAAGTAATAATTCAGGAGTATTGGAGGGGAGGCATTAGCAATGTGGAAGTTTGGGAGTGGCCAAGCCATTGAGCCAATTAAGGCATATTAAATATAAGGCTGTGCGTGCATGTTTCTTTTATTCGAGACTCCAAAGCATTGGGGTGAGCAGTGCCGCCGGGGAGATTAATCAACTCTAGCAACACCCTGGGACCTCTTAGCTTGCTTGTATGCAAACCAAATGTGAATGTCTTCACGTAAGAACTCGGATGCTTGCAGTAGCAAGTTACTAGGCATGAGAACAAAAGGGCAGAGTAGAGACCCTAAGAGCATCCATGTTAGCTACTATTCTGTTGCTGTGAAGAGACACCATGACCACAACAACTCTTATAAAAGAAACCATTTAATTGGGGGTGGCTTACAGTTTCAGAGGCATAGTCCATTATCCTCTTGTCAGGGAGCATGACAGCAAACAGGCAGCCATGGTGCTGGAGAAGTAGCTAAGAGTTCTACATCTGGCTATGCGGGCAGCAGGAAGAGAGATCCTGAGCTAGACACAAGCTTCTGAAATGTCAAAGCCTACCTCCCAATGACACACTTCCTCCAACAAGGCCACACCTTCTAAACCTTCTAATCCTTTCAAATAGTCCCACTACTTGCTGACTAAGCATTCGAGTGTATGATCCTATGGGGGCAGTTCTTATCCAAACCACCACACTCTGCTGGCTGTTCTATACCCAGATGTGCTGCTTCCTTCCTCTACTCCCTCCCATTATTATTATTTTTTTTTTTGACAAGGCCTCTAGCCTAGGCTGTCTCTAACGCCTCAAGAAACTGAAAATGATCTTGAACTTCTGACCTACCCGCTTTCACCTCCTGAGTGTTGGGATGACAAACATTCAACATCATGCCCAGTTTATTTGGTGCTGGGGATCAAACCTAGACCTTTGTGCATGAGAGGCAAGCATTTCTTGAGCTGAGCTACAGCCCCAACTCCGTAGTTTAAACCTTTATCTTCCTATCCTCCCTCTTTCTCCTTTTCCTCCTCCCTTCTCCCCTCTGCTTTTTGAGACAGGGTCTTAATATGAGCCCTGACTGACCTGCAACACTTTGTGTAGACCAGGCTGGCCTCAAAACCCACAGAGATCTACCTGCCGCTGTCTCGCAAGCAGTGTGATTAAAGGCTTGCACCACCAAGTCCACTCCTAAAGCCATCACTTGTTTCACTTGTGGCACTCACTCTCAGCTGGATTTCTGCAGACCGAGATGCACACGCTTAGGAGATGCTGCTGTTAGCTGTTCTCAGTACTTGCCTATCATAACCCTTAACCCACTGTGTTACCTCTGTTCTCTGTGCAGGCATACAGTAGGCACTTAATCAGTATAGACTAAGTGACTATTGATAGGACCCAGCTATACCACTCCTGGGAATACACCCAAGAGATGGTCCAACATACAACAAAGACACATGCTCCACTATGTTTGTAGCAGCCATATTTATAATAGCCAGAAGCTGGAAAGAACCCAGATGTCCTTCAACAGAGGAATGGGTACAGAAAATGTGGTACATTTACACAGTGGAGTACTACTCAGCTATTAAAAACAATGACTACATGAAATTCTTAGACAAATGGACAGAACTAGAAAATACCCCGAGTGAGGTAAACCAGTCACAAAAGAACACACATGGTACGCACTCACTGATAAGTGAATATTGGCCCAAGAGCTTGGAATACCTATGAAGAAATTCACAGATCATATGAAGCTCAAGAAGAAGGAAGACCAAAATGCAGATGCTTCAGTCCTTAGAGAAGGGACAATAAAAAACTCACAGGAGGAAATACAGGGACAAAGAGTGGAGCAAGGACTGAAGAAAAGGTCATCTAGAGACTGCCCTACCTGGGGATCCATCCCATATGCAGCCACCAAGCCCAATCACTATTGCTGATGCCAAGAAGTACTTGCTGACAGAAGCCAGATATGGATGTCTCCTGAGAGGCTCTTCCAGATCCCTACTGATACAGATGAGGATGGTTGCAGCTAACCATTGGACTGAAAGGGGGACCCCAATGGAGGAGTTAGAGAAAGGACTGAAGGAGCTGAAAGGGTTTGCAACCCCATAGGAAGAACAACAATATCAACCAACCAAACTCCACCAGAGCTCCCAGGGACAAAATCACCAACCAAAGAGTGCACATGGGGGGACCCATAGCTCCAGCTACATGTGTAGCAGAGGATGACATTGTCCAGCATGAATGAGGAGAAGCCCTTGGTCCTGTAAGTCTCGTTTCCCCAATGTAGGGGAATGCCAGGGTATTGAGGTAGGAGTGGGTGGGTGGGAGTGGGAGCGTCCTCATAGAACCAGGAGGAGGGGGAGAGGGCATGGGGGAGGGGGAGAGGGTATGGGGGAGGGGGCAGAGGATAACATTTGAAATGTAAATACATAAAATATTCAAGAAAAATAAAATTTTAAAAAGTGACTATTGATAGATAATTTCCCGTCCCTCAGCCCTTCCAGTTACCTTCACAAATAGCAAGCTGACTGTTTTGAACTTTTAGTCATCTTCCAATGAGGGTCGCTTCCTTTATAACTCAATGCTGCTTTGTATCTTCTCCCTCTGGTAAGTTCTATCTCATCCTTCAAGATACAGATGAACGGCCTCTTTGAGATGAAGCCAGAACTTCGCCTCCTTCTCCTCATTTCACCCACAGCCCTCATCCACAGCTCTGTACCCATCCTGAATCTGTTGTGAGGTGACCGGGTATCTTTCTGGTCAGTCTTAAGTACATACTGCCCAGCATTGGTCTGGCCACCACAGTTAACTCCATATGGTCACTTCAGGCTCCCAGGAGGAGGCTTCCTCACTTGTCTCACTGCCAAGGGTGAGGACAGGCACCCTACCCCAGCCCACACCACACACACACACACACACACACACACACACACACACAGAGAGAGAGAGAGAGAGAGAGAGAGAGAGAGAGAGAGAGAGAGAGAGAGCGCACAACCACAGAGCTTGGGCTCCTGTGATTTCTCCTTTAGTTTCCTGGTGTTTACTAGTTTCATGGGAGGGACACCTCATCACAATAATCTGGGCGTTACCATTCCGTTTTTAGGTTTCTTTAAAACGCGGGGAAGTGTAGGAGGTTTGTAGGTATGATCTGCTGAGAGCTGGGGTAGGGCTTTAACCACTGAGATAACAAGAGACGACCCTGAACATCCTGTTCTCTCTGTGTGCCAATTTTCACTTCATCACAGGCACACTGGGAAAGCCCAGGAGTTCAGAGTTCCCTTTTCAAGCATCACTCTGGTCTCATGACCTTGGAAAGCAGAGAAAGAGAGAGAAGAGGGAGAGGAAGGATGAAAATGAAGAAAAAGGCAGTCAATTCGATGCATAATGTTCAAGCAGGTCAACACAAGTGTGGTCCCAGCTTGAGCCTGTCCTATTTATCCATTGACCGTGTGTACTGAGGTACACAGAGCTCTCCTGACCTCCAATTAGCATTGTGTTCTCCAGTCCCCAACCTCAGTCCCCACACCACACATCTTTCCTTTGTTAACAGCTTTGGAACTGCTGCAGGGTAGGACTGACGCCTATCAACACAGCTCATCCGGGTTGAGTAGTAGTTGGTACCCTCCCACCACTACCACCAGCGGCACCACCATCATCACCAGCAACCAAACGAATGACACAGTGGGGGCAGAGGACTGTTGTTGTCTATACAAAGTCACAGGCTGAGAGCAAGCTGGGCTTTAGGCCCAGATTTGACTGTAAATGTTAAATACTGAAATGTTTTCCTACTCCTACACTGCCCAGCATTCTACGAAGCAGATCTGAGGTAGTTGTTTCTCCATAAACTCAGCTGATTCCCAGAAGACACCAGCAACTTGACCTCAAACCCCACACGGATACACTCTACGTGGAATTAGCATCAGCTCCTCAGGTTGAGGGCTTCACCCCACAAGGCTGTCCACTTCACATAACCTTCACAAGTCCCGGATTGACCTGAGTGTCTGTCTCATGACTGACTGTAAGTCAAACTCCCCACAACTTCCTTCTCATAGCCAAAAGTGCTGGGCAGCTTGTACATCTCAGACACATTGTGCTTTGCCCGAAAGGCACCTCTGCCCATGCCCACCCCCCCCCAAAGCTTATTTAAATAAAAACTTCAAGTTCACATTAACAACTGATGTGTGGGAAGAAGTAGCAGGAGCCGAAAGGGTGACTAATAAAGGTGATTGTTGAACATGGACTTGAGAAAAAAAAAAAGGAAACTACTCCAACAGGATGACCTCTCTCAGAGTCAGCCCAATGAGTGTAGTGTTTGAGATTAAGGTGGGTTTTCTGGGTTCCCCCATCCTTGAATGTAGGAGCCCTGGGAAATTGGTGCTTTTCTCTTGCTTCAGGGACATGCTGCTAGCCATGTATCTAGAACTAAGAAAGGCATGCTCTGATACTGTGCAGAAAACTGCCTTGGAGCTGCCTCTGCTTTTAGGCATGTCCTCTGGGCTTTGCATCATCAGGTTTAATGGAAGGTAGGGTGATATTGTCTGCCTTGAGGGCTGCTGGGAGGTGATGTACCCTATATCGAGTGGATAAAGATGTGGTCCCTGGTGTCGGCTCTTCAGATAAAAACCTTCACTCTGCTACTTTGTGCAGACTGGGGGATAGTATTTAACCTCGTCCCACCTTTATTTCCACATGTGCACGGTGGAGACGGTGACGTCACCTGCCTTGTGGTTCGAGTGTTCTGCATGCAGTAGGAGCTGATGGATGACAAACAAAAAAGATGTGAACCTGCGCTGTGTCATGGTAGTGACAACTCTTTCAAAAGTGCATCCGGGATCTTCCTTCTGTCTGCTGGTGATGGAATGGGAGCTACAGACAGACCAGTGAGAGCCAGTGTCTTCCTCTGCTTGGGAAACTTTGATTGACACAAGGCCCCACATGGTTTTGTTTCTCGAGGGTGTCTCTTGGTTCTGACTTGCAGTTTTGCGTCGCCAAACATAAGCCTGCGAGGACTCACAATTGTTAGTTTGAGAACAAATATCTGTCATGGGATTTTAACGCCAAACTCTCATTCCAAAGCTACAGACGATTCTCGCTCTATGCACAGTAGAGTGGAGCCTTGGAGTCATTTGGGGGCTCAGTACCTTTCTATTCCATAAACCCCAACCTTTCCCCTGTGACCTTTGGTCTGGATAAATGCAGCACAGGTGCACAGGTCTCCATCTACATTTTGAGGGGGAGGGGGAACAGGGATATTGCCTTAAAAATGAAATGAAAGTTGTGGCTGAGGATGTAGATTATTTTCATAGTCCTTATCTAGAGAAGCAAGGCTCTGTCTGGTTCCAGTTGTCAACAGGGGCCTGGCTATAAAATAGGAGGCTGTCTAAAATTGCATGGTGTGGGTCAAACGTCATATAATGCCTTCTCTCTCCGTAAGACTTTAGATTGTGTGAAGGAGCTTCACTGAGTTCTTGTTACTAACTTGTCTTAGACCAAGACAGAATTCCCTCTCTGCTCTCCAAGTTGTAGGAAGTAAACTTGTTACCATCAGAGATACCATAAGCCTAGGGTGCACTTTTAGCCATTTCCCCAAGCCCTAGGAATGCTGTCCCTTGCATGTGTCCCACTTTACAACAGCTCAGGGTCTTGGAGAGCAGTCATCCCTGGGTGTTATACACAAGTGACACATAACTCAGTGAGTTAAAGCAGTGAAAATCCCCATTTCTGGGAAGGAAGAGGTGGAAAAACTGGACTACAGCCCAGATCCATCTAACCAGTTCTCTACTGTTTCAGGATGTTCCCTGCCTAGTCTGCAACTGCTCTTGAGGACTACCAGCAGGAAAGATGAACCAGGTCAGTTGGAGATGGCTCAACCGTCCTTGGCTGTGCTCACTTACTGTGCCTTTGTGCTCCCATGCTGGAATGGCTATTCCTGGTTGTCAGCTTGATTATATCTGGAATGAACTACAATCCAGAATTGGAGGGCTCACCTGTGATCCCAGATCTTGAGGCTGGAAGACACAAGTTTCTGACCTGGATCTTGACATGGAGATCTTGAGGCATAGTGGCCATGAAAAGCTTAGGCCCAGGCAAGGGAGTACATGTCTTTAATCCCAGTAGACTAAGGCAAAGAGATCTCTGAGTTCAAGGTCAGCCTGGGACAAAAAAAGTCCCAGATCCAGGCATAGTGGTACACACCTTTAATGTGGGCCATACCTTCTGCTGGAGACATACATAAGGACATTGGAAGAAGGAAGACCCTCTCTTCTTTGCCTGTTTGTGAAGGATCCTAGGGGCTTTTGCCAGCCTTACACCCTAGGCTAGGCTCGGTTCCATTCTCTACCCATAGTCCTCAGGAGGAGCAGGGACACTCTTGAAAAACCGCAGAATGTACTGATAGTCACCTGACCCTCTGGTCCCAGATCCAGTTTGAATGCTTGTCATATGCTTGCTAGCCAATAGATTCAAAGGTCAATAGGCTTAGCCAATAGGCTGAAACGGTAACCTTGCTGATGTAACCTGTACCCCTTAATAGTATAAAAACTGCTTGTTACCGCCATTCGGGGTTGCCCTCTATTCACTTACCACGAGGGTCTGATTGATGGTCAACCCTGACGCATCGGAAAAATAAACCTCTTGCGTTTGCATCGAACTCTGTTCTCGTGTTTCATTTGCGGGGGGATGGGGGGAAGGAGGTTAAGACTCACTTCGAACCTTACATTTGCATTTACTTGCCAGCACATCTGTTGGAATCTACGTCTACAGAAGACCAGCTGGAACAACCAGCCTTGTGGGACTGAGCAACTGCTAGATCCTTGGACTTCCCATTCACAGCTCACCATTGTTGGGGACTTGGACTACAGACTGTAATTCATCACAACAAATTCCCTCAACATAGAGAGACATCCTGTAAGTTCTGTGACTCTAGAGAACCCTAGTTAATGCACGTGTGCAGAGGCATGTGTACACATGCTCACATGTGGGCATCAGGAGTGAAGACACCAATGTCATACCCTCAGCTCAAATTGGAGAGAAACCTGGGGAGAAGAGCCTCCCGAGTGTTGCAGGATGGGTGCATTTGGGGTTGGACCCCAGAACTTTGTGACATGGTCTAAGCATCCTGGAAACAAGAATAAGGAAACTCTAAGATACTTTCATTAGCTTCTAAAGCAATGTTTGAAAGATTGGTGGGGCTGGAGAGGTGGCTCAGAGGGTACAGTCCTTCCCTAAACCTGATGATGTAAGTTCCATTACTGGGTCTCTTAAGGTAGAAAGAAGTACAAGGATCCATGATTCACCAAGTGACACCCAGGACTCAAACAGTATGCAAACTCAGAGTGTTTTATTCTTCAGAAGTCCAGCATGCTGGGGTCTCCCATTACAAAGATGGAGAGATAACTAAGTGAGCTCACAGGCCTGATTTAAAGCACATTGGAATTCTGGGGTAGATGAGCTTTATCTTATTCTGTCTCTAGGCATTCCAGAACCATTATCCGGTGTGAAAGTGGGAGTCTGGGTTTGTTTGGGTTTTTTGTTTGTTTGTTTTTTGTTTTTTGTTTTTGTTTTCTATTAGTAATTGACTTGGCTGGGCTTGCTCAGTTCTTAGGCCTAGTTCCCATAACTGCCAATTTGAAGCCTGTCATGGAATCAGTTTATCCTATCCTTCTCAGAAGGAGCAAATCGACTTCTGTAACCTGACTACACACATGTGCTGTGTCATCACACACCACATGCACATGCAAGAACACACACACACACACACAGTGGGTGTGATGGGTTAGAACTGTGTTGTTTTAAAGGCAGGATTGGGAGTGGAGATAAAATATCTTTAGAGGACTTATAAGAAAATGATTATGCCTATGGACATCTGATCTTTGATAAAGAAGGCAGAACTTCACATTGGAAAAAAGCATTTTCAACAAATGTTGCTGGACAGACTGGGTGTCTACATGTAGAAGAATGCAAAGAGATCCATACATATCACCCTGCACACAACTCAAGTTCAAGTGGACCAAAGACCTCAACATGTAACCAGACACACTGAACCTAATGTGAGAGAAAGAGGGGAAGCTTAGAAGGCACTGACATAGAAGGCAACTTCTAAGACAGAACATCAAAAGCTCAGGCACTAAGATAGATAATAAATGGGATCTCATGAAAATGAAAAGATTCTGTAAGGCAAAGGACACCATCAATTGGACAAAGAGGCAAACTACAGAATGGGAAAGAATTTTCTCCAACTCCATATCCAACAGAGGACTAATAGCCAAAATATATAAAGAACTCAAGAACTTAAACATTAAAGAAAAAAATCAAACAACCCAATTTAAAGTGTGGTACAGATTGAAACAGAATTCTCAATAGAGGAATCTCAAATTGCTGAGAAACACTTAAAGTACTAGTCAAGATCGTTAGTCATCAGGGATCAAAATGACTCAGAGATTTCACCGTACTTCTGTCAGAATAGCTAAGATCAACAAGTGATAGCTCATGCTGGTGAGGATGTGGAGTGAGGGAAACATTCTTCCACTGCTGGTGGGAGTGCACTTGGGAAATCAATATGGTAGTTCCTCAGAAAATCGGGAATAAATCTACTTCAAGAGCCAGCTATATCATTCTTGGACATATACCCAAAGGACATCCATCCTACCACAAGGACACTCGCTCAACTCTATTTGGGTGGCTTTATTCATAATAGCCAGAATCTGGAAACAACTGAGATGTCCCTTGACTAAGGAATGGATAGAGAAGACATAGTACATCTACACAAGGTAATATTACTTAGCTGTTAAAAACTGACATCATGAGCTTTGCAAGCAAATAGATGCGACTAGGAAAAAAAAATCATTCTGAGTGAGGTAACTCAGACCCAGAAAGACCAATGTGGCATGTATTCACCTATAAGTGATATTGACTGTTATATAAATGATAATCAAGCTACAATTTATAGATCCAGAGGGGTTAGGTAAAGAGGAGGACTCTAGAGGGGGAAACATGGATCTCCCTAAGAGAGGGAAATAGATTTTGCAGATGGACTGGAAGAAGTAGGGAGGAGAGTGGGAGGGGCAGCAAGGGATGAAGGGAGAGAGTGCAGAAGAGACATCTAGGATTGGGGGATGTTTGGGAGGGTGTGAAAGCCTAGTGCCATGGAAACTTCCTGGAATCTAGAGGGTGACCCTAGTGAGGACTCCTGATAATGGAGGACACAGAGTCTGAACTGGCCATCTTTTGTAGCAGACAAGACTTTTAAAGGTAAAAGTTTTAAAGTTGCCCCCCTAGACACAAAGTTTAGAGCAGAAGAAACAGGTTAGGCCTCAGAATTGTATGTTCCAGAAAGCCTCTCCTAGGGCTATAGAATAGGTAATTACATCTGCTGGTTCAAGCAGCTTCTTCCAGGAACTAGCGGACCATAAAGTTAAACAATCTGAGAAGCAGGAAGCAGCTTCTCCTAGGAAACAGAGAGTTTCTCCTTGTGATTTTTCACTGATATTCTTCACACTTTCCAATGACGCCATCCCTGCCCCCTCAGGTTGTGGTTTCTCCCTTTAAATAGCCTTTTCCCCAGCCTTTCGGGGTCGAACTCCACTGTCCCTGCGTGGGATATGAGTCTCGACCCCAGTGCACTGGTTCCTATCGATAAACCTCATGTGATTACAGCAAGGATGGTCTTGTGTGAGTTCTTGGGAGGGTCGCGTCATCCCGAGACTTGAGTGAGGGTCTTCCCGCTCCGGGGGTCTTTCAGCTTCAGGGGTGGGACTGGGCTGCATTATGTTGAGTCCATGGAGAAGGGGTCCATGGAGAACCCTAAATAATCCAGGTAGATGGTAGGACAGAAGGCCCTCTCTGAAAACTGACAGGGTGTGTGCATGCGTGTGTACACATTGCTTAGAGCAACGTCCACACAGCTCATTGAACATAGAGAGGTTGAGCCGTGGCTGGCATGGAAACTTTACCCTATGTTCTAATCTCTCTGGTGTGAGCAGGTACTTTGAAAGCTATGGAAAGGGAAACCAAGACACCAACCTGGCCACAAAACCTTCGGCCTACAGTGTGTTCTACCCGGAAATTGGGCTGGCGAAATGGTGGTGCAGAGCTTGTGGGAGTGGCCAACTGACATTTAGTTTAACTTGAGGACCATGCCACGAGAGCCCATGCCCTACACTGCCTGGATATGTGAGAAACAACACGGGACAGCCCAGAGACCCAGGGTAGAACCAAACACAACAGGCCAAACAAAACCACAAACAATGAAATGATTGCTAATGGTATTCTCCTACACTCACAGATCAGTGCCTTGTCCAGTTGCCATCAGAGAGGCTTCCTCTGGCAGAAGATGGGAGCAGATGCAGAGATCAGCCAGACATCAGGCAGAGAGGAAGTCTAAATTGGAGATCGCCATCGTGTCCCTCCCCTCGGAGATCTGGGAATCCCAGGGAAGAGAGGGAGGGAAGACTGTAGGAGTCAGAAGGGATAGAGGACACCAGGAGAGCATGGCCCACTTGCCAAGAACCAGTCTAGGCTTGGGGAGGAGCTCTGAGAAAAAGGATGTCTGGGAGCATCAAAAACAAATGACTTGAAGGCAAATCGTGGGTCCAAGCTGATGGCCTATGTTCTGCGGGAGACAGCTGTCTAGCCTGTTTTCTCTCTGATCTGTTTTCTTTCTCTGATCTGCTTTCTCTGGAGACTTCTAGACAGCTCCCCCACCCCCTACAATCTGCCGAGACAGTTCTCCAAATAGTTCTTCCTCTCTATTCTAAACAATTCTCTGGATAGCTCATCTCCTGCAGATCATAAGCCCAGCCTTTTATTTTACATATTAATCCAGTCATTTGCTCCGGGTTCCCTTTTAATTGCCTCATGGATCAGCAACTTGTGATCCAGCCTTAAGGTTCTTTGAAGATAGCAAGAACACGTTTTCTTTTAAGATTGCAAAAGAACTCGGCGATCTGCCTGCCTATGTTAGGCACAGATGCTGAGCTAGCTGGGTAGGTTCCCATCCTGAAATCACCATTTCTACCACACCTGGGCCTGGACTCCCTGTGTCCCAGGCTGACCTTGCACACAGGAATCATGCCTTTGTATCTTTCTGACAAGCTAGCTCATAGTGTAGCTACCTCTGTTCCTTTAGATTCGTGAAGCCTCTCACAATTCATATTGTATCCTTATATTTTGCATAGTTGAGAAATTATATATATATGTACATATATATATTTTGAACCCATGATTTTAGAGTTCTTTCCATAGCCTTAACGACTGTCCTGAAGGACCCAGCATTTACCATTTTGCTAAGACATTGGCCACACCTTCGCCTACCCAGACCTGTGCATTATCATGCAGTCTGCTGGCCCTGCCCCAGGGGTATGAACCAAGGCCATGCCGGGCTCAGTACCCACTGAATCAACTAGGCAGGGCTTAAGGGACAGAAGCACTAAGCATGGGGCCTGCCTGGGTCAGCACCAGGTCCTCTGTGTGTATGGTATGGCTGTTACCTTGGTGCTTTTGTGAAACTCCTAACTGTTGGAGCATATGTATCTCTGACTCATTGCCTGCCGTTGAACCTCTTTCCCTTCTACTGGGTCGTTTTGTCCAGTCTTAATATGAGGGTTTTGGCCTTGTTTTATTGTTATCTTGCTTTGTTCGATTTGGCTGTCGGCTCTTGGAGGTCTTCTGAAAAGGAAAGAGACAGGGTTGGGGGCAGGGTGGGTGGGGGTTGGGGGGTGTGTGTAGATCCCAGGGAGAGAGCAGGTGGGGAGGAGCTGGGGGGAGTGGAGGGAGGAAAAACTGTGGTCAGAAATTATTGTGTAAGACCCTGACCGTTGGTCAGTGGTACTTACTTCAAGAAGCCCCTGCGTGAGACACAGATCGATGCAAAAGCAAGAAGTTTATTTTCGGCTCCTCAGGGTCGACCTTCAATTAGTCCCTCAAGGCGTGTGACTAGAAGGCGACCCCAAATGGCTATTACAAGAGGTTTTATACTTTTTAGGGGCACAGGTTCCATCAGCAAGGTTACAGTTCAAACTTATTGGCTAAGCATATTAACCTTTAAATGTATTGGCTAGCAAGCATCAGTCAGGACATTCTGAGAATTTTGTACTCAAGAATGTTCCTGTGGGTGGAGAATGGAACTTGCCTAGCCTTGACCTCAGTCGGGTGGGTGTAAGGCTGGCGAAAGCCCCTAGGGTCCTTCAATTGTATGAGGGAAGACTCTATTTACAATAAAAATCAATATGAAAATGGTAACTGTGAGGCCTTCCACAGGCTCTGGGAACTGGAAGTAGGTGGCAAAAGTGGGTAAGAGATTCATTCGTTGGGGTTGGGGATTTGGCTCAGTGGCAGAGCGCTTGCCTAGGAAGCACAAGGCCCTGGGTTCGGTCCCCAGCTCCGAAAAAAAGAACCAAAAAAAAAAAAAAAAAAAAAGAGATTCATTCGTCACCATAAATTTTCATACATTTCAAATTTTAAAACGTGTGTGTGTATGTGTGTGTGTGTGTGTGTGTGTGTGTGCGTGCGCGCGGGCGCGCTTGCACGTGCGCTCGCCTGCGCATGCGTCTGTGTGGCAGAGCTCCATGTCTGCTGACTTCCACTATCTTTTGAGACAAGGTCTCTCACTGAACCCAGGTACTCACCAATTGCCTAGGCTGCTCCATGCGTACTTCCAGGGCAGTGGTTCGGAGGCTGTGTTCTGGGTCTACTCTAAACCCCTACCCAGCATCACCATTGTAAGCTTCTTGATGTGCCCTGACAGGGCTGCAAAGCATGTGGTGTGTTAACAGCACCTCCTTACGAAGCTACTGTTGAGAAAAGATGGCGCTTGCCTGCTGTCGACTCTCTGCCTTGAACCCGTGTGCTTCTGTTGCAGGAGCACTGGTCTGGGAGGGGCCCTCCCTACCCTGCCCTGCCCTACCCTGCCCTAACCAGCAAAAATATCACATTGGGTGATTTCACACACCCCTGGAGTAAGGGGGCCGCAGGAGAGGACAGACTTTCCAGCTCCAAACTCAGGCTAGACCACTTCCGTTAACTCTGTCCCCATGTCATTCACCGCTTCCACTCTTGTCTCTACCTATGAACCCAGGCAGCGAGATGTCTTTTCTCCTGTGCGGGACTTGACTTTCTAACCCAAGAGGCTGTGGAAGGCAGAAACCAATTGGATCTCCTTTTACTCTGTCCCGTAAACGTACATGACCGTTTGTCACTGGCTGCTCACTGGGTGAGGCTCCCGGGGGATCCAAAAGTGAAAGAGGTTTCCAGCCTCCAGCTGCTCAGTATCCTGGGACAAACATGTCCACAGAAATTCCATTACGGTGAGAGTTTTGTAACCACGGGGAGATGAAAGGCAGCCTTGGCCATCACTGACATTTCATAATGGGAAATGTAGCTGTGGAAAGTCATTTCCTGATCCTTGTTTGGCGCAGAGAGGAAGAACAGTTTGTTTCAATGTTCCCTGCTTTCAAAAAAAAAAAAAAATGTGGGAAGCGCGTTCATTTTCATTGAGAAGAAGAAACTGGAAACTCCAGAGGTTAAACAAATAGGAAGGTTTATTTGTTTATTTATTTATTTTACAAGCCGTGGAGCCAGTTACTGATTACTAAGTCCCAAGTGGGCGTAGTGTGTTTGATGGGAGGCTGGGCTATGTGACATCCCAAGCTTTCCCCTTCATTCTGGCTCCAAGACTCCAGCCCAGCGATGTGTCCTGGCCTCTGGGGGACATGCTTCTGGTTGTGGGGATCACTTTTATGGCTCAGCATTGGAAGATCAGGTAAGTCAAGGGTTTGAGCCTTGGGTGGAATCTTTTTTCTTAAACTGTGCTCTTACATAGCCTGACTTTGGAAGGTCCCCTAAAAGTTCTCTATCTCTCTGGCGGTAATTTTAAAAGAAAGGGGGGAAAACCCTCTTACCAAAATGGGAATTAATGGTGAGACCAGTGCCTTCTTCTCAGGGCACCAAAACTGAACTTCCCCCATCTCCTGACTCATTTGTCTAAAATTCGACTTACAACCCTTTTCACCTTGTACAAGCCAAGGTGACTTTAACAAAATAACCTTCGAGTAACTCTCAATACTTATTTCCATCCTCCCGATGGATGGCCACTGTTTCAAGATGTAGCTAATTTAAGTTTGCCAAATTAACTTTTGGAAAACGTTAAGAACAATTTTGTCATGTGTGGGACACACACACACACACACACACACACACACTCTTACACACATATATTCACATATGCATGTAGACACACATGCACATGCACACCACACTCGCCTGCACACACAGGGAGCAGCACGAGTCTCCTCTGGCCACCTCCCAACAACAGACTGCTTCTCTGTCTTTTCTAAGGTGTTTCTCAGCTGCTGAACGTCCACTGGGAGTTGCTCAGAGGTTGGGGCTGTTTCTATCCTTCTCCTCTTGTGAGGGGTCTTTCCTGCTTGCAGCAATTCACTGCCTGCTCGGCATGCCTTCCCTGGTACAAAGTCCAGATCACAGGGATCTATTCTCTCCTTACAGCCGAGGCAGCTTTTCCTCCGCTTCCTGTGGGTTTTTATCTCCCTCAGTTGTTTGTTTCTATAAAGGGGAGAGTTTGGGGCTCCAGTCTATCGCTCTGTATTTAGGGCATGCTCGGTGAATGGTACCGTACTGCTGCCCCGTAGGCAGCAAGGCAATGAACTGAGGGAGTAGACGATGAGTCTACAAGACACGGTGTGAGTTTATCGATCTGTCTTCGTGTCTTAGCTGCAGGGCTTTGAAGAAGTGACTTCTTTAAGTACCACACACTAACCGATTGCGTCACTGGAGCATCCGGAAGTGACTTTCCTTAATCCATCCTTGGAGATTATTCTTACCAAACTGGGATGCTGTAAAGGACTGCAGGCAGTGTGTGTACACTCGGACCTGTGACAGTCGCTTATATTCGGGTGATTTTATTATTAGTGAATAGTTGATGGGAGGAAGGGGGACAGAATTGTCACCAGCCACTTTAGGAAAAAGATAGGAAAAAGATAGGATGTATCCCAGATGCTCCTAGGAGAGCTGTGGGTGGCGTACCAGCTGGTAAGGGTGCGAGCGCGTGCTCTGTTGGGAGAGGCAGTCCAGTAGGCTCCTTCGCTGCTTCAGAGCTACTCTCTCCCTGCTGAGGGGCCGGAGGTGTTCACTGGCAGGTCCAAATTGAAATTTCAGGGTGGGAAGACTGGAAGAGAACTGTCCCCAGACTTTCTTTGCAACCTTACCTGGTAGCAAGCTTGTGGTCCTAGATAAGACAGAAGGAGATCAGAAGCCTCGAGCCAGGTTATCGGGTTGCGGTTACGTCAGTTCACAACGTGGGTGGATTCCAGATGTCCGTGCAGAGGAAGGCAGCGCTTGCTAGCAATGTCTTCAGAGCCCTTACCCTACCGGCTTGCCTTTGTCTGCTGACATCTTCCTTCAGACAGACCTGACAGGCTCAAGGTTTTCTATTTCCCGGAAACTCCCTGACCTTTCCGCCTTAACTAAG
Organism: Rattus norvegicus; assembly: GCF_021556685.1. Lineage (NCBI taxonomy): Eukaryota > Metazoa > Chordata > Mammalia > Rodentia > Muridae > Rattus > Rattus norvegicus. Next base: position 76,072,521 of record NC_141544.1, read on the forward strand.
TTACTGCTGCCAACAAGGACAGTGTGTACTGGGTTAACACTTCCTGCTCTTTAAAGTGGGCGATTTGGGAAAGCCGGTAGGTTAGGAGAGATAGAAAAAGAAAGCCGTAGTTCCTGTACGGTCACCCAGAGGAAGATGAGAGAAGAAGGGCTTAAAGCACACGGGGCCCGAAGCAAAGGGAAGAAAGAGCTCATGAGCAAGAGTCATGAACAGAGGAGGGTACCAATGTGACTCTCCACTAAGACGGTCCCTCTGTCGCCCACCTTGCTGTCTTGACTGGGCACCTGCACAATTCTTCATGACAGTCCAGGTGATGGTCTCAGGTGTTTTCTTTCTTTAAACATATATATATATATATATATATATATATATATATATATATATATATATATATAGAGAGAGAGAGAGAGAGAGAGAGAGAGAGAGAGAGGTGCACGTCGGAGGACAATTTATTGGGCTGACATCGTGCACATTGGTTCTCTCTCCCAGCCTTGCAGATCTCAGGGATCCAACCCAGGTCATCGAGCTGGGTGAAAAGCCACCTTAAGTCCCTGAGTGTTTTCTCAGTCAGACGGCTTTACAGGTTTTTCTCTCAGCACCACAGGCCCTCACACTCATACTCTGACTTCCCTGAAAGTCTTGTGTTTATTTCTTCTTTTTCTGAGAAACCTTTGAGTCTTTGAGAGTAGCTGTGGCTGGCATCTTATCCCTGAACCCTTAGAACCTGGAGCTTTGACTGCTTAGGGGGAAACAGCTGGGCGTGGGCCTCACTTTCATTTCCTGACATTTATCTAGTCTAGCTAAATGATCCAGGCCCCAAAAGAGTACCCTATCCCTCCCAAAAGGATCTCTGGGGGGCCCTTCATTAGTTACTGCTGACAAGGTGAACCACAGACCACAGTGTTCAGTGGGGAGGCAGAAGGTTTGTCAGAGTGTTAGAAAGCTCAAGGCCTGCCCAGCCCAAGTTAGGCTGGGAAAACTGAGGAGAAGCAGCCAGGATGGCCTGAAGTACCCACCTCTCAACAGCCAGCTCAGGTGATAGTACCTCAGGATGGCCTGAGGTACCCACCTCTCAACAGCCAGCTCAGGTGATACCTCTCCTGCATGTCTGGCAGGAGCCTAGCTATGGTGGGAGTCCCCACCTTTCTCCCAGTCTGCAGTGTCCTCAAAGCAAAACCATGAGGGAGGGAGCCCACGACTTGGAACACAGGCATCTTCTGCAAGCTCTGCACTTGGACAGCCAACATTTACCTCATCCTTCCTACTGCGTATGCTACAAAGATGAACAACCAAATAAAGTGAAAGCCACAATTTCTAAGATTTAAACAGCAAGGAGGCATGAAACTGTATAAAAGTGTAGCTCAGAAGATATAGTGTGACCCTACTACGAACATTTCATATGTGTAGAATATTTTTATAAATATAAATATTTATTTATTTTTATATTTATTTTATAAATATAAATATATATTCGGGCCCTGCGTGGAATCCTCCCTGTGGTGATTAGCTCTTCCCTAGCTTGTGTGAGACCTGTGGATTAATCTAGACCAAAATAAATATTCATTCGCCTTAACCCAAAAGAAAGATTTGGTGGTCTTGGGACAATAACCCTTTTCTTGGCTTCTAAACAGACAGGATTCCAGGTAGAGCATCCGGAATGAGGGTGAGGTATTCTCACTTTTGACTGTACTGAGCCCCATCTAATCTACCAAGCTCCCCTCTTCTCTTGGACAAGAGCCTTTTCAGCATCAGACTCTCACTCTTGGCCTTTATTTTGGGCCCACGTTAGTGCAGTGACTCATGAACGGTGGCTTGGTCATTCCTTACCAGAGTATGATCCCAGGGAGGGCAAAATTATGTCTTCGCTCTTACATCATTTCCTCTTGGTATAGCGAAGATGAAGAGCAAGGTCACGGGAGTGTTCTTGAAATCCACTCACCCCAAGAACTGGCTGGTTGCCAGCTTTGAGGGGCATCCATCCACCATTTGGAATGGAGTACACCTCCTTGCTTTAGCTAAGGAGATCCTCCAGTGGACTCTAGAGGGCGACGACTGAGACAGCAGCACGTTTGGGATCTGAAACTCTCCAACTAGCCAGAGTCAAGGGGGCTGGAGCAGGGGCGGGGCTGTGTACAGCAAGGTGATCGGAATTCCGCTCAAGGCAGCTTCCGTTCTGCGTGCCTGACCGGAGGAGCTCTGTGTGAACTTGAGAAGGAAGAAGACAGAGTGGCTCTCCTCCACGTTCAGGAATTATGTCACTTGACTTCCGTCCTTGTCACCTGCCAGAGCTGTTGTCTCTCAACTTCCCACGTTCCCTTTATCATGGCCTAGAACTCTTGTTTTCCCAAGAGGAGAACTGAGGTGCAGCCCCAGAGGAACGTCGTGGGCAGAGAACCGTCGGATGTCAACCCCTCTTCCCCTGAACGAGAGTCGGACACCGTCTCTGGTTGCACGATTGAATTCCAGGTTCATTTGTCTTCCTTCATAAAGCCCTTCGTGTGCCCGGAACTCTGGGTCTGCTTAAAAGAGAATTTTTTGGTCCCCAAAGCCTAATGGCTTTGTCAGAGTTAATCACTTCAGAGAAAGACTACACCAGAATCAAGAAGCCCGAGGACCGGTTCTTCATTACCAGGGAATTTGGGCCCCATTATCTAGAGCTCCTCTACCACCTTCCATTTCTTCTTACAAGAGTATCCTGGAATGGCGTCTAAGGTCTTTCTTCCCATCAGCCACTTCTCTTTTCTCTGAAGAGTCTTGAGTTCTGAGTTGGTTGACATATTCTTCAAGGCCTAGTGCTTTTAAGTTTGCAGAATAGATTTTTTTTTTCCTCTCTTTGGTTAAATTCTAGGTATTTTCCACTACAAAACCATATAAATATATGCTCTATGCCTGCTCAGATTAAACTTTTCTCGGAAGGTAGAAAAAAAAGTAACAAAACGTGTGCAGACATTGCCTCTGGGGAGGGGGTGTGTGGAGAGATAAATTTGAGATTTTTAAATTTTATTCTGAAAGGACAAGCAGGCATTTTCTATATTGATAGATTATATATTACTGCCTGCACCCCCTTTGCACTGTTTTGAATTATTAACTTTTTACATCATAGAAAGGGCTGGACAGATGGCTCAGTGGTTATACACACTGGCTGCTCTTGCAAAGGACCATGGCTGAGTTCCCAGTACCTATATGGTGGTTCACAAGTGCTTATAGTTCCAATTTTAAGGCATACAGCAACCTTTTCTGGACTCTTTGGGCTCTGGGAATGCAAGTGCCACATAGACATGTAAGCACTCACACATACATATAAAATAATAACAAATCATTCAAGAAAGGACAAAAGTTAGAAAATATTTAAAATTTTTACATAAAATTCATGTAAAACTGTGATAGATAGATGGGGGAACACTGTTTACGGACAACCAGACACAGAGCTTTCTTCCCAGGCTTCCTTCCATTTATTCTTTGCTTTTTTAAATGTGAATGTAATAAAATTATAAAATAAGGATGTAAGACAATTTACACAAAAAAAATATGACAGCCTTTTACCAACCTTCTAACCATCCGAGCAAATGGACAAACACGAGGTTCTTTTTGCTTCAGATCCTCTTTGATCTATTAAACATTGCTGGCTATGAAATTACAAGCACACACACTACTTCTTCATTTCTGTCCACTGAAACACAGCTGGATCATCCCCACATGTTTTTCTGTCATGCACATTGCCACAGTGGGACACATGTAAGACTGACTTCTGAGAATGGAGCCACTGCATCCTGGTTCAGTGGCCTTGTGTCTTTAATATCAAATTGTCCTCCAAGGTCCCTTACCCATGTTATAACCCACCTACAGCATATAAAATCTCCTTTCTTTTCCCGCTAATACTCTGGAGTATTGTATTACACAGTATAACTATGTAACACATAGTCATATATATATATATATATATATACATATATATATATACACATAGTATAATCTATGCCAGAGTGATCCCTATCATAGATTTCTTTAATTCTTGCTTTTCACTCTAAGAGCTTTTGATCTGAGTATGCAAACTCCTTTAGCTCTGATAATTACCTCTATAATATTTTTCCTCTCATTGTCTTACTGTGTTTTGAGACATATGAGCCCTGGTTGGATGGACTTGCCATGTGTGTGGATCAGGCTAGCCTTGAACTTGCTTTGATCCTTCTGTTTCTGCCCCATAAGTCAGTAGGCCACCACATCCGGTGCCACCCTCTTTCTTCTGAGAATCATGACTATGTAAGATGAGCACTGCTCCCTTTGGGATTTGCTTTTGTTTCTTGGTGGTGCCATGCATTAAACCCAGGGTTGCACATATTCGCATAGAACCCACGGAGTGTTCTGCTGAGCTACTGCCTCAAGCTTGTGTGTGTGTCTGTGTGCTGTGTGTTTGTGTGTGTGCTCTGTGTTTCTGTGTGTGTGTTGTGTTTCTGTTTGTGTGTCTGTGTTGTGTGTCTGTGTGTCTCTCTGTGTGTCTCTGTGTCTCTGTGTGTGTGTGTCTCTGTGTGTCTGTGTGTGTGTGCCTGTGTGTTGTGTGCTGTGTGTTTCTGTGTGTGTGTTGTGTTTCTGTTTGTGTGTCTGTGTTGTGTGTCTGTGTCTCTCTGTGTGTCTGTGTGTCTCTGTGTGTGTGTCTGTGTGTGTGTGCTTGTGTGTTGTGTGCTGTGTGTTTCTGTGTGTGTTGTGTTTCTGTTTGTGTGTCTGTGTTGTGTCTGTGTGTCTCTCTGTGTGTTGTGTGTGTCTGTGTGTCTGTCTCTATGTTTCTGTGTATGTGTCTGTGTGTGTGTCTGTGTGTGTCTGTCTGTCTGTGTGTGCATGTGTCTGTGTGTGTGTATCTGTTTGTGTGTGTGTCTGTGTGTGTGTGTGTCTGTGTGTGTGTGTATTGATGCAAGGAACCAAGCCAGGGGTTTGCACTCACTAAGCACACATTTCATTTTGCCTCCAAACTACACACACAGACAAACATACACAGCTCCAACACATTTGTATTTTGAAATGCTGTGGAAGATATGCCGTATTGGTTCCTTTTTCCTTTTCATGATTATGTTTTTTCAATTGCAAATGAGACAAACTTTTAAAAAATTCTCTCTATAGATCTTAAAATACACCGCTGATACCAAGGGTTAAAAAAAGGCAGACGATATTACAAAATGAAAGTGAACATAATAAGAATGGATATAGAAAAAAAAACCTAATTGGAAAATTGAAATTGAAAATACAAAGAATAAAAAAATGAAAATTAAAAAAATGTTACAGAGTAAAAATAGGCACAATGACAAGAATGTATATAGGAAAAAAAAACCTAACTGGAAACTGAAACCAAAAATAGAACAAAGATCACTTCATGCTCAGACAGAGGTTAGTCCAGGGAATAGGGGATTTTAAACGTATATTATTACTGTCGTCGTTGTTGTGTATGTGTATATAATGTGTGGAAGGGGTTTGCCCTTGTAGATCTGGTGGCTTCTTCTTCTTCTTCTTCTTCTTCTTCTTCTTCTTCTTCTTCTTCTTCTTCTTCTTCTTCTTCTTCTTCTTCTTCTTCTTCTTCTTCTTCTTCTTCTTCTCCTCCTCCTCCTCCTCCTCCTCCTCCTCCTCCTCCTCCTCCTCCTCCTCCTCCTCCTCCTCCTTCTTCTTCTTCTTCTTCTTCTTCTTCTTCTTCTTTCACCTCTGGAGTCTGAAGATTGAACTCAGGTCACCAGACTGAACAGCAGGTACCCTCACCTGCTAAGTCCTCTGGCCAGCCCTAGAGAGACCAGTACTATAAACAGTATGTGAAGTATTAGTCTAACTCTCACACAAGCAACCTAAAAGGAAAATGTACACACCTCAATCAATTGAAAAGCCCAAGCAGCAAATGATACACTCGATGCAGAAGGTCTCTGCAGACTCTGGCAGCAAGGGCCTGTCTTTTTCTCTTCCCATCGGAAGGGACTGATGCCCGTCTGTCCTTGATGTTTGGTTCATGAAATGCCTGAGTGAATGGGGAGCCTCAGAGCATGGTTCACTGAGCCAGGTTTTATACTCTTAAATGACTGACAGTTGTGTGTGTGTGTGTGTGTGTGTGTGTGTGTGTGTGTGTGTGTGTGTGTGTGTTATATGCACAGGTGCCCACAGAGGCCAGGAGAGGACATCAGGTTTCCGGGAGTTGGAATTGCAGATGTCCAATGTGGGCGCTGGGAACCAAGTCAAACTCTCTGGAAAGGTAGTGAATGCTCTTAACCACTGAACTGTCTCTCCAGCCCATGATCAACAAGTTATCACCTGTAAATACTGGCATTTCCCCCTCTCTCCTGTCAAATTCTACAATTTATTTTCACTTTATTGTCTTGTTTCTCTAGCAAGGATCTGGACCTCCAGAATAATATTTAACAAAGGCGACAACATGGGCTGGAGAGATGGCTCAGCGGTTCAGAGCACTGAGTTCCAGAGGTCCTGAGTTCAATTCCCAGCATCCATATGGTGGCTCACAACCATGTGTAATGGGATCCGATGCCTACTTCTAGTGTGTCTGAAGATAGAGATAGTGTGCTCACATAAAATAAATAAATCTTTAAAAAAAAAAAGAAAAAAGACGGCAACACAGATAACCCTTTCTTCTCCTCCGTTTCCTCCTCCTCCTTCTCCTCCTCCTCTTCTTCCTCCTCCTTCTCCTCCTCTTCCTTCTCCTCCTCCTCCTCCTCTTCCTCCTCCTCCTTCTTTTTGTTATTATTATTTTTTTTTTTGGAGGCAGGATCTCTCTGTGTAATTCAAGATTGCCTAGATTTACAATCCTCCTGCCTCAGCCTCCAGAGTACAGAAATTACAGGCATGTGCCACCACACCCTGGAGAACAGGTTGGTTCTCCATTTTAGTTGGAGCTGCAAAAATTGAGAAGAGCTTGTTATTTATATGTCAATATTACCAATCATACAAACAAACCCTTTATTTCGTGGATTAAACCCTGGTTGACCATGATATATTTTGGGGCCCTTGTTCTTGTTATCCTTGATGGGTTTTGATTTGCTGATATTTTACCTAGATTCTCTATCTTAATTATTCTTTTTTTTTTTTTTTTTTTTGGTTCTTTTTTTCGGAGCTGGGGACCGAACCCAGGGCCTTGCGCTTCCTAGGTAAGCGCTCTACCACTGAGCTAAATCCTCAGCCCCTATCTTAATTATTCTTATAGAATGAGTTGGTATTGTTTCCTGTTTTCTGTTTTCTGTGGTAATGTGTAAAACTGAGAAGTTCAGGGTTGGTAGAAGCTCACTGTAAGTCTGTCTAACCTGTTAGGGTTTCTTTCTTTCTTTCTTTCTTCCTTTCTTTTTTTGATGGATGGTTTGAAAACTACTGTTTCAATTCCTTTCTACTGTAGCTTTAAGTGTGCTATTTTTTCTTTATTTTTTTGACTAAACTTTAGCAAACTATATATTTTTCTAAGAAAGTATGCAATCATAGAAAATTCTCTAATTTTAATTTCTGGCTGGGTATAAATATGTCCTTTTATGATTTGTAAAAGAAATCAATTGTGTCTGTATTGATTTGTCCTTTCAATCCTTGATACTTTTTACTGGTGATGTCCTCCATTTTTTTTCTTACTCGGTCTTATCAAAGTACATCTGGTTTATTATTATTATTATTATTATTATTATTATTATTATTATTATTTGGAGAGCCAGCTCTTGGAGTGAGCATTTTGTGTGTGGTAGGTACTAGTCTAAGCAGCAGAATAAAGAAAATGGATACGAAACCTTGCCTTGCTTGAGAATCTCCTATCGCGCAGGGTGGATTAGAAAATGATGATTTCTACACAAGGAAGAAAGATCAGGTTAAGAAAGATTGAAGGCAGGCAGATCTTTGAGTTTGAGGTCTCTCTTGCCCCCAGGACAGCCAGGGCTACACAGAAAGACCCTGTCTAGGAAAAACAAAACAAACTAGGTTTAAGTCCCCCGTCCCCTATCCACTCCGCTGGGAAGGCAGAATGAGGGAAATTAATCACCCTTACTCTATGCCCACTGCCTGGCTGGTGCCGAGCTGTGGGAATTGCTGGACACCGCTCCGTGGGTGGGGAAGCGCTGTCTGTCTGAGCGAGGGACACAGTCAGAGCTAGCTCTGAGGTCCCCTGTTCTTCAAAGAGGCCAGGGTGTCTGGTTCTCAGGCTCTCTAGGCGCAGCAGCTGGGATGCTGGAGAAGAGCTGAGAACAGAGTGGGGCCGCACGGGCTGGATCTAGCCTGAGGCTGAGGGGGAAAAAGGGGGAGTTCTGGTTGGTCCCTTGGGGAATTCCTTGGTTTGATGGTGGCAGGCTGCAGGCTTGGTGGTGGAGGCTGGGAGCACAGGGAGGTCTTCTTCAGAAGATTTGGCGGCAGCTCTGTAGGTGAAGGCCTTCTCTATGGCTCCCCGCAGCAGATCCTGATGAAAAGAGGCAGTCCATGGTTTTAGGGAATTTATTGTTATGGTGGAAAGTGGATGTGTAAAACCATACCCCACTTCTCAGAGTGGGCCTGAGATTAAATACCCTTTGCAGGGAAGAGTGTCTGGGAAGAAAAGGTGATTGGCCTTTGGGTACTTCATTATAATGGAGATCTGTCTTGCGTCTATGTGACCTGTGGTCACAGTTCTCTACCTGTGAAAGGGCTTGGCTTACGTGACTGATGGTCACACATCTATGGAGGGCTGCAGTTAGTGACCAGCCTGGTTTCCTGGGAGTCGAGCGAAACGCCTATCGTCCTTTTCAGCGTCACCAGGGTTTTAAACCTCAACCGGGAACCAGGGTGCCTATCACGGTCCCACAACAACAAACAAACAAACAAACAATACCCAAAAGAAAGAAAGATTGAGGGGATGAGAGGCTGAGGTAGAAAGGAGGAGAGAAAATGGCATCTGAGAGGCAGGCTTGATGGGGAGGAGGGATTAAACACAGGAATGCCTGGCAGAACATTCCAGAAAGAAACAACAGCAAGGGCTTCTCACCGGAGGGAGAACAAAGGGGACACCTGGCTGGAACAGAGTGTGCAAAGTAAGTGTAGGGGACACAGAGGTCTTTGTGTGCACAGACATGCGGAAGGGGGATCCCAAGGACTCACTGGAGGGTCTATATGTCTTAGTTACAATTGCATCTAGAAATTGGGTCTGTGTTAACTTTTCCTGTGAAGGGGCACCTGATCAATCCATACTGGGTCATCAGAAACCCACTGTAGTTTTAGTTCTTTTTTTTTTTTTCTTTTTCTTTTTTTTTTCAGAGCTGGGGACTGAACCCAGGGCCTTGCGCTTCCTAGGCAAGCGCTCTACCACTGAGCTAAATCCCCAACCCCTCCCACTATAGTTTTAAAAGCTGTATGATGAGGCTCGATCAATGACCCCCTCGTGGTGGTGGGGTGGGGTTACACTTTCTTATAACTCTTGGATGACTTGTTAGTTGCTGTAGAACTGTTACATGCATTTGTTGTAATGTATCTCTTCCCCACGGAATGTATGAAAGTCCTGAGACAAGATGGGGCATGCCTTGCCGAAGAAGTATCTCTGTCAGTTCAATTTAACACATTAATACTTTTTAAAGAATGCCATTGGCCTCTAACAGCTTGAACACGGGGGCCCCTAGACATCCGCCAGGGTGGAGACTCTTGTTCTTGGCTAATCCGGAATCACCTGCCCCGATGTCTAGAATGCCTCTAAAAGGGAGTAGTCCATGCATAAGGTCAACACAGGACATCCACCCACTGATAACCATCTTGTCTATAAAGCTAGGAATTTAATGCCATTCAGGAAATCCTGTTCCTCCTAAATCACTGGATACACTCTTGAGACCAGTTTATATTTTGTTGTTGTCTGGGTCACAAATTTGGATCAACATTCCTTAGCCTAACACTTTCCCTTTTTACTTCATGGGCAAAGGCAAAGAACTAGATTACTAGATATTAATTAATTAATTAATTAATTAATTAATTAATTTGCATTCATTTTCCTGAGGTCCTTTACTCCTCCATTCCAAGCAGGGTCTCCCTTGAGAAGTTGTTTGAGTAGCTTCTGCAGCGTGAGATGAGAGCTGAACTGACAGCTGTACTGACGTTGCGTGGCTGACCCCCGGTCAGAGAAACCCCTGCGTGTTGTTTGTGTCATCGCCCCTCTTTGGTGGCTCTATCAACCCTGAGCTGCCCGACCAGGGTATCTGCTACCTTCCTGTTGCACTGCTCCGTTAATGAGAGCAAGAATCTCAGGACAAAGCTCGCTAACTTTATGTTTGAAAGTGTCCCGAGAATCCACAGTTACTCCATGATCAGTCGTTCTCCAGGCCCACAGTACGGAGCCCGATGGCTCTTCTGTATCGAGAGCATTGCTCTGTTGCCCACTCCAGGAAGCATGAAGAATTAAAAGGGATGTTATTGTTACCGTTCCTTTCTGCCTGATCATCACATTTGTCACAATATTTTGATTTCCAACTCGACTATTATCCTGGGATTAAGGCAGCTTTACATATTTTCGTATACCCCCAAGGAACAACAATATCCATACTTAAAATTTCCCACATCATATCCGTAAATGGAGCATGCATGCCACTGGCAGAGAAAGATTTTCAGAAATTCTTTAAGAACTCAAAAGCAAATGGCCTTGTTGATGCACATTTGTATTTTGAGGATTTAACATCACAGGCATTTTAAGGACTGTCACGATAGGACATTTGGCCCAATCATTTACCTGTTGACTATGTCCCTAATTTTTCAAGTAGTCTCTTAAAGTGAGGGAACATAGACAGCATTTCTAAATCAGATTGAGGAGAATGAATACTTGCTGTACATGAATATAAATCTGGGATGTTTAAGGCAAGTGCAACATGTCTAAATCTGTCTCCTTAAATGTAGGAACAGCAGGTCCCTGTGAGGCAGGGATCATGCCAGGAAACTTGGTAGAGTTGAACTGATTGGAGCCCCAGAACCTCTGAGAGGACGGTAGGAGCTTCACCTGCTCCTGTCACATGACCACACTCCCTACATACCACACTACCTACATAGGAACATGACCACTGTCATGTAGATCAGAATAGAGTTCTCCATGGTAACAAGGTATCTAGGGCCGGAGAGATGGCTCAACGATTAAGAGCACTGACTGCTCTTTCAGAGGTCCTGAGTTCAATTTCCAGCAACCACATGGTGGCTCACAACCATCTGTAATGGGGTCTCATGCCCTCTTCTGGTGTGTGTGAAGACAGTGACAGTGTACTTATATATAATAAATCATTTTTTAAAAAATGATGTATCTAGAAGCCCTGAGAGTTTAGCCAATAAGTTTTCCTTCCTGGACATTCCTCCCTGCAAAAACTATTTAATCTCCAGGTCCACCCTGAGGAGGGGGTATGCACCCATTTTCCACCATGAACAATGAACAGTTTGGAGCCAAGGACTGTCTCTTTCATCGAGAACTACCAAGGGGAGCATGGAAAAAGCCTTTGTCTACAGAGCTGTTCCACCTAACTCTCCTGCAGAAGGCCTCTCTGTGCTCCTAGACAACCAGGACAATCTCAGATGAGCTAAACCAGAGTTCCCCCTCCCCAACCCTAGGTTTGTCCTCAGCTCCTATGTGACTTCCAGCAGGATCTGGATGTCTAGGAGTCTGAGGATCCCAGTCCCAGCCTTGTTGCAGGCCTGTGAATCCCTGGCCCTCTGTTCTCTACTCCTCTGCATGGTTTCCAGCACTGGCTGGATGCCCAGGAGCTAGGGAACCCCAGCTTTGGCCTCCCACATCTTAGGCTGCATTTTCCCACCCCATGAGTGGTATATCAATGTTTCCCTTGAACCCAGCACGCTGCAGTGGCACAGGGTAAATGCAATTTAGCGCTCCACATTTGGCCTGACTGGTTTCCACATCCCAGCTGCAGGACAAAGCATGGATCCACAGTTCTCTGCCAAGATGTGTCCTGAGGTCCTCCTCATTGTGGTCCCACTGCACATTACTACAGCCCAGACTGCAAAATAATGACATGAATTTTATCCCCCGTTTCATGGAGATATTTCCTTTTTATATTAGCACCTATGTATTTCCATTTGTCAATGGTTTCTTGTTCAGGAAACAGTACTGAATTTTACAGTCACTTGTACAAAGTCATGGAGTTGTTACTGAAAATATTTTTGCTTCCTTGGATCTTAACAGATATCTCAATAGCTGTATAACACGCTCTGCCTTAGAGAACTGAGAAGAACTCACACTATTTCACTTTCTCATTTAGGGTTGTGACTCCTTGGATAAGAGGACCAGTCTCCTAGCCTCTGCTTCTATTTAAGAAAAAAAAAAGAAAAAGAAAAAGAAAAAACCTTTTTACCTTCCTTCTCCTAGGATCAAGCCCCACACATTGGGTGCCAGTTTCAGGGACCCCTGTGTCTTTCATGGACAGATGAGGAACAAGTCTCAGAAGACGAGAAGGCAGTTCAGCACAACGCAATTCAGTAGCCAGAGTCTAACCCTGACTGATTTATTTTAGGTAAATTTAAACACAGTACAGTCTGGTGAAAACTATTCTTGTGGTTAACTCGATCCCACACAAACAGCAAAGCATACCTAAATGTCTTTGAGAAACAAAGTCAGATGCCCATAGATCAGACATTAAAACTCTTTGTAAAGTTCCTTTCACTAAAGTACCTATAAATTGACTGGAAAAAACCCTCCAACATTATGAGAGTGGATCTGGAGGAGGGTCTGCTGTCAGAAAGTCTCCAGCCATACAAGACCACACAAAAGCTACCAGGCTAGAACGCCCATCTGCCCAATGCTTCTGGGAGAAAAACAGGTTTTGTGCTCCTTCCCTTGAAGGAACAACCATTGTGCTTAAAAGTCCAAGTTCCCTCAGTGCAGTGGTTCTCAATCTTCCTGATACTGTGACCCTTTACTACAGCCATGTTGCCGTGATTCCCGCCTCCCCAGCCAAAAATTATTTTTGATGCTACTTCATAACTGTAATTCTGCTGCCATTATGAATCATAATGCAAACATCTATGTTTTCTGATGCTCTTAGGAGACCCCTGTGAAAGGGGTCGTTCGACCCCCAAAGGGTTCACGACCCACAGGTTAAGAACCACTGCCTCCTTAGTGCATGTCTGTGAGCACAAAGACCTCTGTGTCTCCAACAAGGAAGGGCTCTCAAGAGGCCGGACAAGATCCTTGAGAGCCCTGTAGTCCATTCCGAGGACATCACCTTCTATTCTGACTAAAATACCAAAGGCTTTATCGTAGAAGACCGGCCTGACCTGACCAACTTTACCTTGGCTTCTGTGTAGCAATCAGACCAAGTGTAGTGTAACCCAGAAAAGCAGTGACAACCTATGGCAGTCAACTTGAGAAATGGCCAAGGCTCAACCCTAACTAATGATTACATAGGTAGGAAGGGTTGGATTCTGAAGATGTGATTCTGATGACAAAGCCAGCAGGGTTTGTTTGCCATTCAGAGGTGAGGAATGAAAAGAATCTAATCCATTGCAGTGGCCTAAACACTGCAATGGCTGAGTTGCTTAGGATATGGTAAAGAGCTCATGCTTCCCAATTCTTTCGTTTCAACTGTTACCTTCCTGTTTCTCTGTTTTGTCTGGAGTGGCTGTGTTATTCTTTCCTAAAAGGACGGGCTCTAAACAAACACTTTTCTTTTTTTCCCTTAATATTACACTTAAGACTGTGCGCCCCAACCCATTCCTCGAGACACTCTCTCACTGTATACCTCTGGCTGTCCTGGAACTCCCTTTGTAGACCAGGCTGGTCTTCAACTCACAGAGATCTGCCTGCGTCTGCTTCCTAAGTGCTGGACTTAAAGGTGCACACCACCACTCTTGCCTCAAAATAAACATTTTGAAAGACAAACATTGCAAAGAAGCTATTTGGTTAGTTAAAGTGGGCTTAAAGTCCTTAGTCAGAAGTGAAGGGGCTGCTTCTAGTTGGTCAAGCCTGTTTTGCTTCCAGTTGCACACGTGCTGTATTGAGTTTCCATTTCCTAACATGGGAACTCAATGCCTTGGTCTGAAGCCCTCCCAATAAGTCATACTGAGACTGTAAGTGTTGCATTAGCTACTCTGTACAAATCTTCACACCACTTGGTTTTTATATTCTTCACTCCCCACTATGATTATTCTTTAACAAGTACATTGCTTGAGAGAGTTTTTACACTTCCCATGTATTTTAAAATACATTTTTGTAGGCTTATATTTTTCAAAACCGACTTTAATAGGGGGTCCTTAAATGTGTTAACCTCCTTTCTAATCCACCACCCACTAGAGGTAATGAAAAAGGAAGGTTTATAGGGCAAAGGAATGTGGACCTGTTTAGAAATAGTTCTTTGGGGCGATTCCAGTCTTCATTGTCAGGATATCAGCAGTTCCGTTCACAGGAAACAGCAGCAGTCGCTCCATTCACTTGCAAACACCATTCACGAATCAGTGATGGCACTTCCAATTGGACTGAGTCTGCGGCAGCAGCTAGAAGTCACCAGAACATTACCAGAAGTTCTTTGGTGCATTTCTCTACTCGAAATCATGACAAATGATGATCGGTGAAGAAGGCAAGGTTAACTTCCTTTACCACAGCATCACCAGCAAAGCCGGTAGAAGACCAGAAAGAGTGACAAGGTGAACCAGTGCGAGAGCATCATCCACCATCTGCTGGGCCCTATTTATGCCCTTTCCAAACACCCTGCGTCCTCTCAACAGTCCATTCCAATAACGTATCACATGCCCTTCTACCAGGCAGCTTCTGAAAAGCCACAAAATGTCTGCTCTCAGCAAAATACCCCCCCATGTGTCTGCTTCAGTAAAAAAACATCTGCTCACATGCCTGCTTCAGCAAAAACATCCTCTCATAAGACAGTTTCCAGAAGGAAAAAAAAAAAAACCAAAAAATCATGTAACGCAACTGAGTCTCCAAACAAACCAGAAATTTCCACTCCACACTTTGTGGTTGGTTTCTAATTTTGACATTTATTTAATATTGTCTGAGTGATATTGATACTTTGATTCTTTGAGGGGTTTTCTGTGTTACCTGAGGCAAGTTACTTTAAGAGAATTGTTACTTAGTTCAAGTTTATTAAGTTTTGGAAGTGCAAATCCAAGACCAAGCAGCCCCACTGGATTGATCTTTTCTTTGAATGGACTGTTAGAATAGAAGCAGGAAGCACGTACTGGAGAAAAATGTCATTATTGGGTTAGGTGTAGAAAGAGTTAGAGTCCGAGGCCCTACTATGAGCTTCTAGGGCACACATCCAGTGAGCCAAGGACCTCATTAGGTCTCATGTGTTTTTCCTCTAGTCCTGCAGATCAAGAGCAGACCTTTTACAAGTGCTCCACCACTGAGCTACCTTCCCAGTCCTTTGTGTCTTGAGATAAGATTTCATTATTTAGCCCATAGTAAATTGGAAGTTACTATATAGCCCTGTCTGGCCCCAAGATCGAAATCTTCTGTCTGCTTCTCAAATAGTGCAATCAAATGTGTGTGTGTGTGCCATCACACATGGATGGACTCCATTTCTTGAAGGCACACTGTACCTCTCAATATTGCCATCTTGGGGACATAATGGATTTGGAAGGGATTATGCTCAAGTTATACTCAAGCCATAGCACTCACTGAAGGGACATATGCTCATTTGAGAGGGTTTAGTTCTGCCAAGTGTAATGTCATGGCGTGCGTCTTTATCCTGTTATTCAGGAAGCTGAGGCAGCAAGCCTATGGATTTGATGCTCATATGGATGGAGTCCTGTAAGAAGATTCTATCTTTAAAAAATACTAGGGCTGTGACTCTATCTCAGTGGCCACACCATTGCCTCACACCACCCTAGGCTCAGTCTACAGTACTACTAAAAACAAAGTGGAGCGTGGGAAGGAAGTGTTCAAAAAAAAAAGGAACCGAACCAATGGCAAAGGCTACGAACGGCAAATGAAGTAGAACAGGCAGACATCTTTCTCACCTACTGTGGGAGTTCAAAGTGTAGATTGAGAAGGTTGCCACACTCAGAATAGGTTTGGTCCCAGGAGTTTCAAGGACAAGGCTATCTGGAAGGACTACATTAGAAGCTGGGTCCCAGACTCAGCATCATGATGATGCTATGTGGACGATTCTCTAAGGTTGGGTTCCCAAGATCCACTAACAATAGTTCCACACCTCTCTCTCTCTCTCTCTCTCTCTCTCTCTCTCTCTCTCTCTCTGTGTGTGTGTGTGTGTGTGTCACAGTTACTTCTGATAGCATATATAGCTAAGGCAGAATCTAAAGGTGCTGTCATCACTAGAGAAAGGGTCTCCATGAAGACAGGTCTGTGTGATCTTTGTTCCATAGCAGTAATTCTAGGATTACTTCTTCCATGCTGCCATGTCTTGGGTTAGAATGTATCTTGTTTGTACTCCAGTCTGTTCCTGGGAGAAGTTCTGGGAGCTAAGGACCACAGCTCCTCATCACAGGGGTAGACTCATGGATACAAGCTCAGATGACAAGAGCCCTGTGTTCCCTTCAGGAAGGGAAAAGTTTTAGGTTGTATCTTTTCTGTTCGATGCTGTCAAAAGTCCTTTGGCTCTGGATAAAAACATCCGGGACATTGGAGCATATTGCATCTAAGGAGTACATTGAAAGATGCTTTATTTAAGAAGGTGTGGGTCATGAAGGCTACCCACAGTGTCAAACAGGGTAGGTTCCTGCTGAGGTTCATGAGGGACCTGCCCCAGCTTTCTCCCCTCGATTTCTTCTTGTGCCAGTTCCCCTCATGCTTCCTCTGTTTCTGTCAAAATTTCTCCTTTCTTAACAACACCAACAACCCTGTATTAAAGTCTCATTGTAATTTAACTATCATTATACAAAGTCCCCTTGCATAATGTGGTCACATTCTGAGGTGGACAAACTGAACTCAGGACCTCTGGAAGAGCAGTCAGTTCTCTTAACCGTTGAGCCATCTCTCCGGCCCTTGTCTTAGCTCCTTTTCTCATCACTGTGAGAACATGACTGACACACACAGCTTAAGAGAAGAGCAAGGATTTGATTTGGCTGAGGGCTCAGGAGGGATACGATGCATTGTGGTGGGACGGTACCGCCGTGGAGCACGAGGTGGCTTTGGTCACACTGCATCCAGTCAGGAAGTAGAGAGAGGTGAACAGTGGTGCTCATCTGGCCTTCCCTGTTTCACCTCACTAATCGATCTGGGATCCTGGTCTGTGGGATGGTGTTACCCACATTCGGGCTGGTTCCTCCCTTCTCAGCTAAGCCTCTCTGAAATCACCTTCAAGTCAGTCACACACAAAAAGCGTGTCTCCTAGGAGGTTCCAAATCCAGTCAAGATTGACTTCACTCAGCCCCACCACACGCCATTTACACTACGGTCCTTAACTTCCTCCACCTAACAGTATTCCTATTCCTCTCCGTATTTCACTCTCAGGCGTGAGAATCACACACAGATTTCTGCTTACAGAACTGATGCAACTTTTGACAAACGAGTGATTGGTCCCCGAGCTGGCTGACTCTGGGCTCCTGCTCAGTTCTTCCATGCAGGACTTCGTCCTTCTGAAAGGTGTTGACCTCATTCTGAACGCTCTTGTTTTGTGTTGTTTCCCCCCCAGGGAACGTACCCCCTACCACCCAACCGAAGTGCACTGACTTCCAGAGTGCCAACCTCCTCAGAGGCACCAACCTCAAAGTCCAGTTTCTCCTCTTTACCCCCTCGGACCCCGGCTGTGGACAACTAGTAGAAGAGGACAGTGACATCCGGAACTCTGAGTTCAATGCCAGTCTGGGAACCAAACTAATTATTCATGGATTCAGGTGAGAGCTCAGCCACCAGTAGGATCTCGGCTAAGAACTCAAGAGGCCGTAGTGCATGGGGAGTCGATGGGGAGATGAAGAGGCACGGGTTTACTGCCCATCGCCACTCATGCCCTTCAGGGAGCCTCGTGTAAGCCCTGTGCACGCTGCTTCCTCACTCTTCCTGGCACGGACGCTAAGCCTCCGCTCAGTCTTTATGACCCTGGACGAGCATCTCCAGTTTCCACATCTGGGTTAAAAAGGAAGGTGGAGGAATAGTCTCACCGGTTCTTGGGCAAAAACCTGCACCATTATCTCCAGCGTGTGGTCGTACAGCATGATTCATTTGGGCCATGAGGTCACAGGTTTTACGCAGTCGCTTGGGGATAACAACAAGGTACTTTTTGCCCGAAGTTTTATTTCCTCTTTTCTTTCCTTCACTTTTTTTTCCATGATTTTATGACTTGAGAAACTTTTGTTTATGATGCGGCCTCCATCTTACCCTGAGGTTAGCATTTCCCAGGAACCTGACAGCTCTGTGGTTTCTGATATCCTACCGTTCAGTTCGGTCACCACCCTTTCCTTCAAAGATCTTTTCCCCCAAAGCCCACTGACAAGACAGAAACTAGAGAAGGTTTTTTGAGACGAGAGGGCCAGAATGACGGCAGGGCATATAGAATTGGGGTTCCAATTGAAGAGGCGCCCCCACAACTTCATATCTGGCCCCTCTCTGCTCCAGAGGCCCAGTCACGTGTACCCTTAGTTACGGTCTTTATTATTTTCCCAGCACGAATTTGGCCACTGTCCCAGGCAGAGTGTGAGGGAGTCAGAGTGTTCATCGGACAGCCCTTCTATTAAACCTCAGGGGCCACTTTCCCGAGTACATGCCCCGTGTGCACTCCTGTCTCCTCGTGAGCATGCTCACAGTGACCCACAAAAGGAAGCTGGAATGTCTTTCGACATCATTAAGAAAGCTTTCTGGAAAATTCCCAGCATTATCTTTCTAGAAAAGTCTCGTACCGTAGACTTTAGAAGGACAAGGGCTTGTCTTTATACCTTGGAAATCACCCAGTCTATCCCTTAGGCCCAGAGGTACTCAGTAAACATGTTGTGAATGTATGCAAGGGCATGTGAATAAAAGCCTCCTTGAGGTCAGAACCTATACTTTAAAAGGAGAATTCAGACCATGTATTTTTAACTCTAAGGTACAGAGTTGTCTCTCAAGCAGCATAGAGAGGGAGCGTGCAGACAGTCTACAGAGCTTTGCACAAAGGGGCAGAGTGAAGGTGGGTGTGGTTGGAATTGGCCATGAGTTGTGAGTTGTACACGCAACAAGGGGCCCTCTCAGATCATTTACATGAAGGCCCCACATGTGCTGGTGACTCTGGAAGGATGTTTCTCCCTCTACTCAAGGCACCATGCGACCGGCTGTCCTTGCCCTTGACTTCTGTAGCTTAGGAGCTCTGGGGTTCCTATCATTAGCTATCAGTTTGGCCAGTCATTTTCCTCCCCTGTGTTGACTCACGTCTAGGGCATTAGGAACAAAACCTTCTTGGATCAACAAGTTTATCAGAGCTCTCCTGCGGGCAGCGGACGCTAATGTGATTGCAGTGGACTGGGTTTATGGTTCCACGGGCATGTACTTCTCAGCTGTGGAGAATGTGGTCAAGTTGAGCCTGGAGATCTCCCGTTTCCTCAGCAAACTTTTGGTATGTTTGGGAAGGTTCAGGCTGGGTTTGGCCATTTGTACAGACAGGAAAGGGCAGCCTGAAGTAAAAAAGATTTTGCCCTTGAGATTTGGGGCAAAAGCAGAGCCAGATTCTTGGGGTGCTGATGGGCAGAGCACTTGAGCCTCCTCGAGGCCCCCAGGTCTCTGTAAGACATGTTATTGCACAAAAATAGTGAATGCTGACCACGCAGAATTTAGTAATACCGCCTAAGGAATGATGTGGTCACTGTGTAATTTGAAGTGAGGGAGCTGGGGTTGTGGGGGAGGGGAAGCTGCAGAGCTCAAAAAAGAGAAACAGTGATAGATGGGAGGCCTGCCCTTGTTCTGAAGCATGTGGGTAGGTGTGTGGTGCCCAAGGCCTTTGGTTTTAGAAGCCTCAGGAAAGCCATTGTGACCCAAGTGGAATCTATTGTCTATTCCAGGAGCTGGGTGTGTCAGAGTCCTCAATCCACATCATTGGTGTCAGTCTGGGGGCTCATGTTGGAGGCATGGTTGGGCATTTCTACAAAGGCCAGTTGGGACGGATCACAGGTAAAAAAAAAAAATGCCTCTCTATCTTTCCTCTCAGTGATTAGAGACAGAGAGATATTGCTTCAGAGACTTGTCTGAGGTGAGCACATGGGGTGGTGAGCACACATCCTTATGACTGAGTCACTGTTGCTACTCAAATGATCCACTGTTTGCATACAACAGCGCAATTCTTCAGCCATCTCCAATGTCATGATAAGAGCCTGTGTACCTGTTTCCAAACCCCAGTGTGCACATTTATACCATAGGTTGTAATAAGCTGTGATTGGGATTTGGTGTGGGGACCACCCCCAGACAGTGTGTTAAACAGCTACAAACACAGGGGTTTGTGCGTCAGTTTTCTGTCTCAGTCAGTAAGGGTGGGGTTGCCTGGTGAGTACACTACATTCTCGGTTCTTCTGTTGGACAAGTTTGAATCATGTCTCACAGAGTCCTCCTGAGAGGATGACACCTGTTATCATTGTTTCTGCCAAACTGATGGTGTCGTTAAGTTCATTTTAGAAGCAGAAAACTGAGCCATTGAGAGAGTACACCACATTAGACAACAGACCATGGGTTTCCTGGATTAAAGTGGCCCTGGGCTGGTTCTTCCAACTCTTGGTCCTGGTTAGATGATGTTCTGAGCTGAACTGGGGGGATGGCTGGAGAAGGCACAGTATAGGTCCACGGTGTTTGTGGGAGTTGGGAGGGAAGAGGACCCTGATAGTAGTCTGTCCTTACAGGTCTGGATCCTGCTGGACCAGAGTACACCAGAGCCAGCCTGGAGGAACGCTTGGATTCTGGAGATGCCCTGTTTGTGGAAGCCATCCACACAGACACTGACAGTGAGCTGGGGCGATGTGGCTGGGATGAGGGAGTGCACATAGATAGGTAAAGGCTATGATGCTATACCTAGGGACACGGTCCTGGCCAGAGAGCCCCTGTTCCTGGCAGAACTTCTGTTATACAGTAGAGAGTGTACTGGAATGATTCTGAAGGTCTCTTCCAGCTCTGAGATCATTCTTTGGCTATCACTGTTACTGTGACCACAGAGATTAGTAGTTTTATTTTAGGCTACCAGTAGTCAGGAGGACTCTCACTCATGAACCAAGATTGTTTGTTTGATAATCTTACTGATTCAACACCAAACCCTGTGCTGGTGGGCGTTGCTGTCTGCATAACATGTGGGAAAATCATGCTGCCTCTTTAGACTGAGTGCCTCTGAGGATGGACATGGGGCATTCCGCTCCCTGGGCACACAGGCCAGTCAGGACTTTCCTTTTCCCCGGGGACAAGCCTAGGTCAAGAGAGAGACTCTCCCTTCCAATAGTGACACACACAGGAAAGGCCACCTTAACACTCACTCTCTCTCTCTCTCTCTCTCTCTCTCTCTCTCTCTCTCTCTCTCTGTCTCTCTCTCTCTCTCTCTCCACCTTTTCTTCCTTACCACCTGGGAAAGGAGGTGGACAATTATCCTTATCTCTACTGGAAATAAAATGCCTTGTGGTGTGTACCAAGCACTGTGTTCAGTGTTCTAGAACAGAAGGGCTTAGAGTTCAAGGAAGACCGATACCTGCGGCTCATCCCCTTAGGTCTGAAGCATTCTTCTAGCATCCAAAGCCCACAGGCATGCAACTGGAAGAAGAAGCCTATGCAGTGATATTGTCCAACCCCTGTCCCTACCGTCACTGCACAGATACACACCAAGGCCCTACAGGCCTGGCTGTGTTGTTTATCTCTGCTGATAGTCTACCTTGCTCCTCAGTAAGGTGAGTCCTTTACTTAAGAGTCACATCCATGGAGACAGAAACACAACGGTGGTTGACAGAGAATGAGGGAGGAGAAATGAGGAGTTGGTACCCAATATTCAGCTTTGTTTCTGGATGGTAATATTTAGGCAATAAAGGGGAGGACAATGACTTCTCAGTATAAGTGTAGGCATTCAGTACTGACACTGAAAGGCACTAGTTGTCTTCTTAAAGATTAAGGTGGTAACTTTTGCTATGTGTATTTCATTGTGATAAAAAAAATGAACCACTGTTTTCATATATAAAACCAATTTTAAAAATGAAGTAGAGCTGTTGGGGATTTAGCTCAGTGGTAGAGCACTTGCCTAGCAAGCACAAGGCCCTGGGTTCAGTCTCCAGCTCTGAAAAAAGAAAAAAGAAAAAAAATGAAGTAGAACTCTCCCATACCCAACAAATCTATGTCATGGTCATGTTCTATTCATCATTACCTAACACTGGCCTCTTAGCTCTTTTGAACTTGGAGCTGCTGCCGCTGCTGCTGCTGCTGCTTCTTCTTCTTCTTCTTCTTCTTCTTCTTCTTCTTCTTCTTCTTCTTCTTCTTCTTCTTCTTCTTCTTCTTCTTCTTCTTCTTCTTCTTCTTCTTCTTCTCCTTCTCCTTCTTCTCCTTCTTCTCCTTCTCCTTCTCCTCCTCCTCCTTCTCCTCCTCCTCCTCCTCATCATCATCCTCATCCTCCCTCCTCCTTCTTTTTAGCTGCTTCTTTAACAAGGCAAAAAAAGTAATAATTCTGCTTCTTTGATTAATCTTCACTGAGCCAGGAAGCCCGTCCTCAGAATTCAGCAATGACCAGGGATATGCATTTAGGCATCTGTTTATTTGTTCATTCAATAACGATGTATCAGTCACTCATTGTAAGCCAGTTGTTGTAGTGGGTGTCAAGGACCCACAAGAAAAACAACAACAACAAAAACCAACCAAACAGACAAAAGCAGAAATACCAAAGGCTTCATTCAAGGAAACAGACCAGATTACAGGTTGCTCTTATCACATGTTTGTGGCTATTACACACCACATAAGAAAGCACGTTGATAGAGGGTAACTTCAGGAGGGGTTGCTTTGAAAGGATCATTGACGAGCATCTGTATAGTAGGCAAGTCTCAGGGGAGGGGAGTGAGTCAGCCTTGGCAAGATCTAGAAGAAGATTCTGGCTAGTGAAGATGGAGAAAGTAAGAGCTGGATGCAGGTGAGTGTTTGACTTGCTCGGGAAACAGGAAAGAGAACCACGACGTCGGTTCAAGTGTAACAGAAAAGGAAGGTTTACGTGATTTTATGGGTCAAGTCTGAGTATCCTAGAAACTGATGCCATGCTTCCTCTTGGTGTGCTTTGCCTTGTGTAGCTTCCCAACCCTTTGAAACAAGGACACTGACTCCCAACCACCCTGCTGTGGGACTGAGAACATATATTCCTGAAGCAAAAGGTTGACAGGGCTCTGCCTCTTTCAGATTTGGGTATCCGGATTCCTGTCGGACATGTGGACTACTTTGTCAATGGAGGCCAAGACCAGCCTGGATGCCCTGCATTCATTCACGCAGGTCAGCAAGTCAGGGAGAGTTAGTATTTCCGTGCTTCACAAACCGAAATTCACCACGTCTCCACCCTGACAGGCCAGCATGGTCCACATAGGGTCTTCCTGATGATGCCCTCCTATGTTGTACAGGGTCTTAGCACATACTAGCTATCCTTGGAGCCCACAAGTACCAGAGAGTTCTCTGATGCTAGAAGCTGGCCTCATGTTTGTGCCGTCATCCCAGTTATGTCAGCCTATGTAATGATCGAATGTTCAGGCCAATAACCTCCATTCCGTCCTGAGACATGATCTGTGGCAAAGTCTTCAGGAGCCTTGTTCTCTCCAAAATGTAGTGGTGGCAGAAGCAAGCCGTTAGACCACAGGGCTGCATGGCCAACATCTTACGGAGCCTACTGAGATCTGCCTGCCTCTGCCTCCTGAGTGCTGGGATTAAAGGAATATACTGCCATACCCAACTTCCAAAATTAGCTTAAAGATACCTTTAACACAGCCTCTCCTAAATACATTCTTCTGGAATTCTCTTTCTGAAAGTATTTAACACATACTTTAAGTTATAAATGAACGTAAGTAACAAGCATAGTTAATATCTGTTTTCAATAATACTAAATCTGTCAGAAGCTAAGCACCAAGCATTGCTCAGCCTTGCGTCCTTCTAAGGACGAAAATGAATATATTGGCATTTCATTTGGAAATATTAAATGCTGGTTTCTGTATACTTGTAGTACCCTCTTGTTTTATCAAATTCTCGATGTTTTAAGGATTTTCGTTTTATTTGCTTTTCAAGGCAACATCTCAGGCATTAGTCCAAGCTGACCTCAAACTCCAGGCTGCCCTCCTGCCTCAGCCTCCTGGGATTCCAGATGTGCACCATCATACCTGGCTCCATTTTAAGGATTCATTTGACAGTTTTATCAAATAAGTACTAATTTAATTTTTTGCCAGATTTACTGGTTTTTCCAAACATGCTTCTTGGAGAACTTTGATTACATTTTGGGATTCCATTTTAATTTGATACTTTCCTTTCTTTTTAAAAAAAAAGATTTATTTATTTTAATTTATATGAGTACACACTGTTGCTGTCTTCAGACACACCAGAAGAGGGCATCGGATCCCATTATAAATGGCTGTGAGCCACCATGTGGTTGCTGGGAATTGAACTCAGGACCTCTGGAAGAGCAGTCAGTGCTCTTAACCACTGAGCCAACTCTCCAGCCCTGTCCTTTTCATTTCTTCACAATGCAGTTTGAGAAACAGGGGCAGAGACCAGCTGCCCCAGTTCCCTGTTGATGCTCACAGAACTTCTGCAGTAGGGAACTCCTGACCATAGGAGAAAAGAGTGAACACAGTTGATTCTTAACTGTCATGCCAAGAGCACGTCTTGTGGTACAGGGGGAGTCAAACCACCCTGAGGCAGGCAGCTTACTCCTTACCTTTCAGCTCTTATTTGGGCTGTGGCATACCTGTGTATGTTGTGTGTGTGTGTGTGTTGTGTGTGTGTGTGTGTGTTGTGTGTGTGTGTGTGTTCGTGTTGTGTGTGTGTGCATTGCATGCACATGAATGGTTGCAACTTTTAAATAATAGATTACCACAATCAAATCGAGCTGAGGTAATCAAGATTCTTGGAAAGTTCTTTAGATCAGTTATTGGGCTAGGTGAGGTACAGCATGTTTGACTCAAAAGATTGATCATGAACAGCAGTTGATGCTAGACCAGATGTTCTCGATCTGTCATTCGCAACCCATTTGAGGGTCAAACAATCCTTTCACAAGGTTGCTTAAGACCATTGCAAAACCCAGATATTTACATTATGGTTCATAACAGTAGCAAAATTACAGTTACGAAGTATCAATAAAAATAATTTTATAGTTGGGGGCGGGTCACCACAACGTGAGGAACTGTATTAAAGGGTCGCAGCTTTAGGAAGGTTGAGAACCACTGCTCTGG